>NC_056728.1:1854339198-1854569198 GCF_019279795.1 Protopterus annectens
TCTGTTAGAAATGCTACATCTAAAGAAATCCCAATCCATCCACACTACACGCTCCAGAGACCTCAACCTCATTAACACAATCAACAGAATGTGCTGGAGGGACAGGTTCATAACACAGAGACTCCCCATGCTATGGAATAGACTTCCTATACATGTCAGAGTACCTTACTGGCCCTCTTCAAGAGAAATCTTGGTGAGTGGATGGGAAATAGAAAATTCACCCCGGAGATCACTCCAGTGGCTCAACTCGACAGAAGCACTGGGAACTAAGGTCGGGTGGCACTATGCCAGGATAATCTTATTGGCTAGTTTTGTAAAGGCTCCAGGGTCATTAGCCTAGACCACACCTATGAACCTATGAATCTATGAAATAAAAGATAAACAAAGAAAAATTAAATAAAATACATTAATCAGAAATCACACTATTTCCATCTTTCAGAAAAGTTCTGTCAAAGAGTTATTTAAATAGGGCCTAATATTTAAAAATGACTTCTTATTTGAAGCACAGCTATTAGCAAGATTAATCTCATATCCTGTTTTGTTTTCAAATAGATTTCCTAAGGGAATACCTTGATACTCAAAAGGTTCATAAGTAGTTGCTAAGCTTGCAGTCCAAGGGATCATAGACAAGCCTAGCCCAAATTTCCAGTTGCCCCAAAGCACTGTTTGGTTAAGTGACTTGCTTTATGTTACACAGTAGGCAAATAAAGGCTAAAGAAATCAAACCCTGTGCAACAGGAACTACAGCTCACATTTTTAACCCACAATGCCGTCTGCCTTCAGATCTATTTATGTTTCTCCTCTGTTGGAGATCTTTTCAAAACTGCCCATATATGCTTTTTTGCTTTTTGTTAATATGACAGTTTGGTGATTCAGCAGAAGGGTGAGATGTTGCCATTTTTCTTAGCCAACTAATAGGATATTCTTAATCTACCAATAAACCTATGTATTCATACAATGATTTCCAGTTGGAAAAATATTATACATTTATCCTTTCTCAATTCTATCCTCCAGTATGTATTTTTCTAGATATTAAGTTCCCTATACTGATTATGCACAACTATTTTCCCAGTCAGTCACTGTGATCCAATGACCAAAATCTCCTATCTATCTACAAACCTAGCAAATCTGCTGAGCATTGTCTGTACAATATTGAAAGAAATATAGTTGCTATAGGTTGCTAAAGCCTGAAACTCCTTATCTGTATCCATCAAGTCAATACCCTCCCTTCTATCTTTCAAAATCACTCTGAAACACTTCATATCTAAACTCTGGCTCGGTTATTGCTCAGAAACAGGATACAATATATCCCTAAATGTGAACAAGTACCTTTTCATTTCTTATAACTCCTTACTCTCCCTTCTTCACTTACATCCTTTCTTCTATTAAATTCTCTTCCCGGACTGTCTCTCTAAATATACCATAAGTTTGTTTTCCCCCTCACTTCATATTGCACTTCCTGTTTGTATTAGACTAACATAACTTTAATTTCTCTACAACTGTCTGAAATTTTGCTAAATATTAAATGATTGTTATATAACTTCTATTAATTCTTAACCTGTGTTTTATATTATGTCCAATTTGTTATAATTATTTAAACTGCATATGTTCATGTTTTACTTTTGAAGATTGTAAAATCATTTTCCTTAAAATGTTTTGTGACAATCTGGAAATTTTCTCCCCGGGCCTCCACTGAAAGTGGGTTTCTACCCAGTCAGACTTCCCTGGAAATCAAATGTCACTAAATAAATAAATAAATAAATAAAATCATAATGTCTTATGCCAGACAATTATGACCAGAGTTCCCTGGCCTGCCAACAGTCTATAGTTAAACACACATAGCTATAGCTTAGATTTTAGTCATACTACATCTAAAATGACATGGATTCTATATGAACAGCTTCCTATTGGAATATTGGGATTCTTCATGCCAAAATACAGAAAAACATATAGTAAATACAGTAGAAGCATGACTATCAATTGTTGCTGTTCTCCTTAAAACCCACACACACACACACACACACACACACACACACACACACACACACACACACACACACACACACACACACACACACACATACACACACACATAAACTACACACACACACACACACACACACACACACACATATATATATATATATATATATATATATATATATATATATATATATATACATATATGGGTATGCCCGACATACCACAATCCTGACAATCAACAAAACAAATACCTTTCCCGAAAAACACGCACACAACACAAGCACACCAAAAACTTTACAAACCTACACTAAGCCTTACATACACAACTATCTATGCACTAACCTTATCCCAAACCCTGACCCTATTGCACACTTACCTTACCCACACCCTAACCCTAACTTACTTAATCCGGCCCTGACCCTTAAGTCTGTCACTATTGCACACTTACCTTACCCGCACCCTAACCCTAACTCACTTAATTCGCCCCTAACCATCAAGTCCATCACTATCGCACACTTACCTTACCTGCACCCTAACCCTAACTCACTTAACCTGCCCCTAAACCTAAAGTCTATCGCTATCGCACACTTACCTGACCCACACCCTACCCTAACGTCTGTCATTATCACACACTTACCTTACCCACACTCTGAACCTGGGTTTCTCAGCTTTCGGTCTTCTCCGTTGTCGATCTTACGGTGCCGGTGTTCTCGTTGTCGGTGTTGTGGACTTTCGACATTTTCAGGTAGACCTATATATATATATATATATATATATATATATATATATATATATATATGTGTGTGTGTGTGTGTGTGTGTGTGTGTGTGTGTGTGTGTGTGTGTGTATAATTCCAGATAGGACTTGGTATTGCAAGTTCCAAAATTTTAAGCTGATACCACTTGATCCATTTACAATCTGTGCAAATTTTTTAAGTGTACTAGGTTTCAGTAAAATTAAAATGGCCATGCTGCTGGTCTCAATTTTATCTCAAGTACAATCAAGAAAGTTTAGGTCACCAGCAATGATGGGTGCTTCATCATTAAACATATTATTGAAAGAATCTAAAAATGTCTGCAGGTTTTGTTTGATCTGTGCTGTGGTCTGTAGAATAACACTAGTTAATTCCCCATTTTTGGAATTTGAAACTGATAACTCTTTTATCACTTTGGATATCTTTTTTTCACATAAATAGACTCATCCTCTATATTTTCATTCATAGACTTAAGAATTCTTATATAGTTAGGAAGGGCAGATGTTAGTTTAGAAGATCTAAACAATTTTTCAGTAATCATAATAACATCATAATTGCCAACTGCTGTGACACCAGAGGAGTCATGTAATTTCCCATTTAAAGTATTGGCATTGCATGTTTAAGTGCGTCTTGCTTAATGTTAGTTTCTAAAACACTTTTTACCTCCCCTTTTATGATATTTCCCAAAATGCTTTCCCCTAGGATTCAAGTGAAGATATTCCTAACTGAAAAAGCTACTACTGTTCACCATCTTTTCCTATATTTTTATGTGGTGATTTTCTATAAATAAGAAAAATTATTTCTATTGGTTTTACTAATCTAATAAGCCCAAAAATGTGGGTAGGGGAAGCATCCATGAAACTGACTGAGAAGTACATTTCTACTCAGATCCATGATATCTACAACATCTTTTTCAAAGGTAGTAGTACTCATTTTATCTATGTTATTGAACCCTGTAGTGGCAATTACTTTACTGTACATCTTGTATACATGCATGTATACAAATTACGGACACTAGACCAAAATCAAAATGATAGACAAAATACATAGTATATTTTGCATATTTGCCAATTTAAATTTAAAACATTAAACAGCCAGAGTGACTTCAATACTCTTTAGAAGTTTATCACATACTTCTAGTGACTACCTTTTTAATGGCATAGTTAAAATCTTTGGGGCCAAGTACATTTGAAAATCTTTAGATAAATCTTTACTTGATTTATAAGCTAAAATTGAATCAGCTCTGAGCCTCGTATATTCAATGTGTATAAGTCAAGATGCCTCAATTTCTCAGACTACGAGAGATATTGTTGATCTTGTATTATCTTAGTTAATCTCTTCTGTATCTGTTCCAGTAATTCAGTGTGCTTAAATTAAGTAGGACTCCAGACTTGCATGGCATATTCCAAATTGGATCTCTGTAAGGTATTAAATACATATACAAGAAGATCAATGTATTTGGACTACACATGTCTATTTATATAGCCAACTAATTTTAAATTTTCTTAATAAACATTATTAATATGACATTCAAAAATTATGTTTTATGATACATTGACCCTAAATATTTAAAGGAAGAAACTTCCTCAATTTTAATACTATTCAGAGCATAGCAACAATTTATATTGATCCAAACCCCCATGTTCTTGTTTACTACCATGTATGCTAATTTTGTTATCTAGGTAATGTACAAAGATTTACATCAGCTAGACTAGCCTCTACACAATTTATATCAGATGCATTGACAATTATTTTACATATTTAATATTATTATCATAATAAGATAAATGCCTCTTTATGAAAGATTAGATTCAACAAGTACAGGCTGAATAAAATTGGGCCTAGGATTGAACCTTTAGGAAATCGTCTACTCAGGTGATATTATTCTGAGGGATGACCATCAAACTGTATTGCCCGAAACCTGTCAACTTATCAAGACTGAGTCTATTTCAATAAGGAGACTTCTACACCATGTCTAGAAATATAGAGATTAATGTATTGTGAACTAATTATCAGAAACATGAGAAAATGCACCACATAGAACATCTACTTCTAAGCTCTTTTTGAAGGCCTTGATAACATTGTTATAAATTTTAACTAAAAGAAAACTGGGAAGCATTTACACATTTATGCCTCATTAAGTGTTGCACAAGTAAATCCAAAATTAATTTCTCCATTATTTGCAGAGAACATGATAAAAACATAAAATTGGTCTATAATTTAAAGTAGCAGGGGGGGAATGTCCTCATTTTTATTTATGTTTAATGGGTACCTTTCTCCAATTAATCAGAATTTCACTGCTATTTATTCTCTTTTGATTAATTATAGCTGACGGTGCACAGAGCTGATCAAATAATTCTATGAAATCATTTTTACAGATTTTATTAATGACAAATAATGCATTTGTTTATTTTCCAGCCAAATTCTTGATTTTTAACAATGTGCTGTTATGCACTTATTGGCCAGCCGTAACCACAAGATCATCTTGTGACTGATTACTCCCAAGAATATTTTTTGAGTTGTTATTTGTCTGCTGCAATCTTTTCAATGCACAGTGATAAGAACTTGCCATTGTATTATATAGTAAAAGAACAATCTAAAGATCTGTTTTCCTTTCTTAATATACTTAAAAAGGCAGATCTGTTATCTCTAGATTCTTGAACGAACTTTCTTTCTTTATTTGCAGTGAATTGTTGGACAGTAATTTATTTATTTGTGTATCAATTTTCCTTGGTAATATTTGTCTTTTATTTCTTGATAGTTTCAACTTTTTTATAACTTTTAATGATGCAATTATGTTTTATAAACGTACTCCAAGCTCACTTAGTAATCATATTCCCAAAGGATGTGCTCCAGTCCCATAAATCTAACATAATTTCTGCAGTGCCACAGAATTTATAAATTTAACAATTTTATCTTATCTTTTATTAACTCAATAAGCAGTTCAATTATTCATTAAGTTTGAAAAATCAACAGGTTTTGATCTAGGAAATCTGTAAAGACCACTTAAGTTAATAAAAGGACCATCAAGGTCTATCTTAATACTGAAGGCATCAATTTTATTTTGTTTCAAAGATATTAAATAGAGAGGACTATTTTTTTATTTGATATAAATACTAAATCTTCCTTCTTTGTTCAAAGGAAAGACATTTGTTTTTGGCTTGTAATGCTGAATTTGTATACCTAGTCATCCTCTGTTAAAAAGATTCTGCACACTTTCAGTGTCCTATTATATGTTCACCTCATAAGGTCTGTTCAATAATTAGGCTTCTAGTAGTAATATATGAAACATTTAACCATTTAGTTTTGGAAACTCCCTATTTGCTATTGATCTTGTGAAAATTATTTTGGTTTAAAGTCTGTTTTTAATGAATGTGCCAATGCCTTAGATTCATCTTCAATGAGATGTAATTGATCATTGATCAATACTGCATGTTTATTATCTAGGTTAAGAAGATCAATAAGAATTCAAGTATATATCTTATGCAAATTACTCAAATAGAAACCTATATCATTTGGACAAATGTATTGCTTGTGCAAATATTAAAATCTACTTTTTTCTAGCATGAGTTAAAACAAATGAAAAGGCATCAATAATGAAATAGTCAGCTGACATCTGTTTTACATCTTAAATTTTACACCCCCTCAAATATGTCATTGTTGGGAATTTATCTCTGTTTATTTCTGTTTTTGAAAGTGTATATTTGGAAACTACTTTTTAATTCCTTAGAGCTGACCATTGGCAGCTTTTGTGTGCTTTTTTGTTTCCACTGTTATGTAATTATTGGCCAGATAGGCTCTAAAATAAAGTGATATCCTTGAGTAGAGTAGCATCTTCCAGGAACATTAGACTTTAAGCACTGCAGATGTGTGCACAGTAGAATTAGTTTCAATTTCAAACTACAGTACATTTCTACAGTTGCCAATTTAAATATTTAGCAACAAAGGTAAGTACAGCGAAACACTCTTACTTTTATTCCTTAAAGAATTGCTTATATTTTGCTTACTTCAAGACTGATTTTACTACAAGTTGATTCACAACTCCTAATTTTCTCTATTAAAGGAACAGCTATAGTTTTTCTGAGCTTAAATCAGACAGTTTTTATCATTTGACTCTCCTAACTAGACTCTATGATTAACTGTTGAGGAATCTTCAAAAAAAGACTTGGGATTACAAATGCTGCACTACCAATTTCTTGTTTAGAAAGACCATTTGTAATTGTAGTCACATCATATGAACCATTTGCTCTTTGTACTAACAGTTTTTTCCTCTCAACAGCCAGCCCTGTCCTTTATAATTTACTCAATACCTCACAAGGGTATTTAACATGTTCTTATAGCATTGTTTTGATTTCTAGAACTTACTTAGGGGTAATAGCTGTGGTATTGCTGCATCATCTGCTAAGTTATTAATGAAACTTTCACTAATGGGAGCTATCACCAGATAACCTTTTGATTCCTCATGTAACTCACTACATATACTAAGTATTGGACCCCTTCTATCATTAGAACCTCGGCATGTTGGCATTTTACCATTTATGTTTCTACTTCTGCAAGGCAAATTCACCTCATAACTAATATCAGCTTCTTTGTCTTAAAAGTGAAAGCTTGTTCCTATGCTGCCTGAAACTTATTCTGGCAAAATATAATAGGCACCACTATGTTTTGTCCAGCTGTATACTGTTGTGTTTTTGCTGACCTGACATACAATGCTTTGTGCTGCTGTTGTGTTTCTGCTAATTATTCCTGTGCCAGTCCTATAAGATTCCTAAGTTTAGTCCTGAAGTTCAGCACATACTCTTCAGCAAACTCTTTGTAGGAATTACATTTAGTATGCTGCCCACTGAGAATTAAGTCTAGTGGCACCCACTCATGCTGTAATCAAAAAGTTGCTCAAAAGGTGAAAAACCTGTCGAGTCTCAGGGCACCTCCCTGTAGGCAAAATGGAGATGGAATACATACTTGTCATTGTCTAATTTAAGCTGGTCTACAAATGCTCTTAAAATGTAGAGTTAAACCGGTCCTACAAACCATTTTTTTGAGGCTGGTAGGGGTGTTTTTTAACTGTTTTACCTTATAGTATTTTTACAAGTTAGAAGATATGACATTATTTTAGCTCATTTGTCCATCAACAACATCCAGGAAAAACACAGCCAGCTGAAAAAATGTACCACGCATCTGATATCTTTTATGTGTTGATAAAGGACAAAAAAAATCTCAGAATTTCTTATAGAAGAATAATACATGACCTGCAAGCTACAACTTAGCTAAGTTGCTTGGAATAAAAGGAATCCCCACCAAGTTCCTAGTTATCCTTTGGAATGGTTCCTCAATAGCTTATGACAGCACCAAAGTATCTTTAGCTTTGCCATCTGTCTTGCAAATCTCCTGATGCTGCTTATTTGTCCTGTATTACCTTCACACACCTTTTCAAATGCCTGGCCAAAACATATGCAATTTTGTATGCTTTGTTAATGTATGCTCAACAATGTATTAAGGTTGAAAGTAATTCTGTTACAAATATGCAACATAAATAAGGTATAAAATAAAGCTTGCTTAAATGTAGAAATAAAGTTTAGTAAGATGTGATTAGCATCCATACTAAAATGACTGTGGCTTGAAAAATAAGGAATTTGCTTAATGGACATGTTTTCCTACAGAATTAGTATGCATTTCACACTGTCAGCAAGAAAACTGGCCTCTTACAGACTTAGCAAAAATGTAAAAAAACAGGATGTAAAGAATGGACAAGAGGAAAACAAGCTGCACATGCTTCTATCATATGACACTGTTAAGCAAGGAAGTTAGAATGGATAACGACAATGCCAGCATTATTTCTCTACAGGATGAAAACATATTTTTCTGAAAATACCAGCAAACAGATGTTTTCAAACAAAGACCAAAATAGAATACCAAGGAGAAAAACAGGATGTAAAACTACTATAAAGAGACTATAGCAAATTAAATTGTTAGGAGAAGTATTTTGTACAAGAAAGTTATCATTTATGCTGAACGAGAAGTAAAAAGTGGTACAGTGTAACTAAAGCTGCAACAGTAGTATGTGTGGTTTGTTATAAAAAGTTATTTATTAGTTACTGCTCTGAGTTTGGTGCTGAATCAGTGTACACTCTGCAAGTTTCTGTGGGCAACAGACTGTAAATGCAATTATAACTAGACTTTGATTTTAGCAGAATCAGCCAGCAAGACCTTAGTGTCTTAAAAAAGACTTTGGATCCATCACAGTAAGCAGCACCTTGACAGTTAATTTTTCAATGGTGAGACTACCTGCATTGGAACACATGGAAGTGATGCCTGCAGATGGTCACTTCAGTGAAGTTGCAGTAACTAACATTTGTACATATATGCAAATCCTAAACAGAAATACTCCAATTCATGCAGCTTGTAGCAGTACAGTTTCTAAGGCGTCTGAATCCAGATTGAGCCTGCAGTGCAGTAAAGTTGCAGTGCCATAAATTCTCCAAGAAAGATGAACACCAACTTTTCACAGCATTTCACTGTCTGCTGTGTTTTACCAGCTTTTTGAGTGACTCTGAAAATTTTACAGCCATCAGCAACAACAGCCTGATCACCTGATTTCTTGCTAGGTGGTAAGACCTTTTTCCTATGTAACATTTTTAGTATGGATGCTATTAGACATAATTCAAGCAGGTGTAAACCAACCTTTACTCTTAATGTAGCAGAACAACCAGATAAAATATGGAGTAAACTGCAATGTTGGTATACATAGCACATTAGTAAATATAAAACCTTATTAGGGCAAGTTGATAGTAAGGCATTATATAAATGTATTACAATATTTGACTGGTATCTCAAAGAAAACTTTTTTGAGTGACTCTGAAAAATTTACAGCCATCTGCTGTTTCTTGGAGCTTTTCTCCTCGGGTCTCCACTGAAAATGGGTCCCAAGCCCAGTTGGACTAACCCGGTTAACAAATGTCAATAAATAAAAATAAATAAATAAAACCATGTGGGGTATGACAAATGTTTATTGTGTAAATCATATGAAACTGCTTTCTGTGTACAATGTCATAAAAATACAGTGCATGCCATTATTCAAAGGTTAGACTGTACAGACAAAGTGTTAATGGTAGAGAACCAGAAAAAGCTAATATGCATACATTATATTTAGATGTTAACAGTTATGTCCTGTCACCATGTGTAAAAGGTTTATTTCAGAGTTACAACAGGAGTCAAATCAGTTAGTTACAGAAGCTCTAGTATATTTTGTTACAAAAAATGTAATAAACTTCTAAAAGACAGACACAATGAGTTCAGGAAGTATAGACAAGTTATACAAACATTTTTCCAAAAGTGCATAGGAGTTTTAGATTCAGCATATAGCTTACTGAAAAATGTCAAAAAGACTGTGCAACATTACAGAAAACTCTTGAACAGCAGTTACAGGATAAAGAAAATAAATTAGCTGAACTGATAGAGACTGACTTCCTGCATACAACACCTGAGCTTCAGAAAAAAATGCCAAAGTGCAGGAAACTACAGCTAATTTGTACAAAAGAGATATATTTTATAATATGTTTGTGTTTTGAAAATGGTTAAGAATACATGGTAGGATCTGATGTATGACTTTCATTCAATTAAAGCAAGACAATTATCAGTACTACAGTAAAGTAGAGCATATGACTGCCATTCTCATAGCACACTCAAACTAAACAAAAACAGTTCTAGTGCATAAAAATCAAATGAAAATAGTGCATAACAGTAAAAATCTGAAGTCACAAGACTGTCATACGCATTTTCTTTTCATCTAAAGTACATCTGTTTATAATGCACAAGAGGAAAGGTAGACAACAGCAAATGTAAATAATATAAATATAAACATGTGTTAGTTAAGCCAATGTCTCTTTTTTTTACAATTTTGTATAATTGTATAGTAACACCACACCAAACAGTTAATGTTGTGAATTTTAAAAAGAAATAAAATCACAGATGGTATTAGTCAAGCAGTCTTGCAGTTAAATAAATACAAAATACTGAAATCCAAGTTACAAAAATATGTAAGCTAATTGTAAAATAATGTCTAGTTATGCAGTATAAATGCATAGTTATGCAAATCACAAAGTGTTTTATAACTACATTTTACTATCAAATTGCAAGTGTATTAACAGATGATTAAATGAAAAATGCTGAAAGGGTTAATTATGGTTTACAAAGTCTGAAATGTGAGCTCATACATTCCTAGACTGGATGAATAATTACAGAAAATATTGGAAAGATAAGGTAAAAAAAACAAGACTGATTGCCAGACAAGTGGCTTGAGTTTTTCTAAAAACGTATTGTTAATAAAACATCATTGTTAAATGTTCACATGCAACACTATTTGGTAATTGTAATAAAACATCACAGTTGTGCATACATGTCACTGATAATCTGTTTGCAAGTAAATGTTAAAAGTAAAAAAACGCAGTTACATCATGTACAGCCAGCAGATGGGGTATAGTATACATACAGTTCAAATAAAGTATACAGGAGGGTACAAATAACTACTAGTAGTAGTAGACAGCAAAGGCAAAAAATATATATATTCTGTCATTGATAACAGACAAAAAATGATCAAATCAAAGGTCCATAGTTTGTTAGTAACCTAATAAAGCAAAAGTATAATGAAAGTGATGGTCTGATATACAGTATACTCTCACTGCATGAAGCAAATAAACAATACTGCAATACTACAGGGGGAGAGGTGCTTTCTCAGTTTTGCACTGACTGTGTGAGCAGTATTGCAAAAGGGTCTAACACAAAGCTACAGGAAGAAATATCACATTCCTTCTTGACAATATTCTTTCAGAGGGGAGAGGAAAACAGGTATTAGTGCATTAGAAATACTGGTAAACATATTAAACCCGACAAGAAAAGATATTTTACAAGTTGTTAATAGCTATCATGCTAGTTATTATTGTATTCTTTAGTATTAAATTGTACTTACAACCTGCTAAACTGTAAAGCTATACAGGAGATGGCTTAAAATTGCTTTATTAAAGCTATACAAGAGAGAATAAAGATATATAAAAATTGAGCAAGAATGGTCACTTTTTTAATA
This sequence comes from Protopterus annectens, assembly GCF_019279795.1. Classification (NCBI taxonomy): domain Eukaryota; kingdom Metazoa; phylum Chordata; order Ceratodontiformes; family Protopteridae; genus Protopterus; species Protopterus annectens. The sequence goes on from NC_056728.1 coordinate 1,854,351,015, forward strand.
TGTTTTTGGCAAGACAATGTTGGTATGCAAAAAGCATGAATGTTTATAAGTGCTGGGTATGCAGTTGCCTCTGGTGGCAATTCCACTAAATACTTCTAAAGAGACATAAACATTTTCCAAGATTTTGCTTGACGTTAATGTTACTAAATTTGTAAGATTAGACTAAATATACTTTACAGTCTTTGTATGTACAAATACAAAATAATTCAAACAGTCTGTGTAGATATATACTGTATAGGGCACATTGTAAAGTAACAAGTTCAAAAGTAATTTGTCAAGTTTTAATTTTATAACTAGTTGTAATTTTATCACTGTTTTTTGACCCACCATTTTATCAGTACCAGTACTGGTTACCCCATTTAGAGGAAAATGATATTAAAATGTTGCACTCATACAGCTAATGGACTATGTACATACCATTCTTTAGTGTATAAATCATGTTTTTTTTATATCATCAAGTATTAAATATACTGAAATAATTGCATTCAAATATTTATTATCTAAGCCCAGTTCAGTGCTTTACCAAGGTGTTTAATATGTTCACTTCACTGTCAACCAAGGTGTTAATGGGCAGTTCAGAAATATGACCACAATGTTATGGTTAAATGACATTGAGACTGTATATTTTCACCAGTATATAAATAATGTTTGCAGTAGAGCATAGTTCTTGTCTCTTATAGATATTAGTCTATCTCTAATCTTTTGGTATAAAATGATTAATAAAAGTAAATAGTTAATTCAGCAGTTGCCAAGAGTTAATAAAATAGTTCTAAGTCATAAATGAAATTCTGTGATTGCAAAAGAATAAATTAATCAAGTTAAAAAATAAAACTAAAGCAGATACAGCTCATAACTGATGGAATATTTTCACAAAATGGTCTGCAAAAGAAAAACTTAAATACATTCAGTTTTGGTAGTAATACTTGATATATCATTATATTAACTATGTAAAATTGCATTTTGACTTGTATCAAAATAAGACTGAAGGTTTTGTTTCCTAATGTGTTTTCTATATAATCTGATCAAAAATACGTATCAGTATAAAGTGTTTTGAGTATATTTCAAAATAAAAAGAGGGAATTGTTAGAGTATGCTCAACAATGTATTACAGTTAAAAGAAATTCTGTTATAAATGTTGTTGTCTGTTGTTTGTCTTTCGACTTTTCCCAGTAAGGGGTCACCACAGCGGATCTCCGGTCCACTAATGATTGGCAGTAGATTTTTACAAAACACCGAGGTGCCAGCTCAACGCCCAACATTCAACGAAGGCACGCCCATTTACGCACGCGTGTCTTTTGAATGCTACCCAACCGTGGGGAGGACATGCAGACTCCACACAGAAGGCCCTCCCAAGCCCAGCCGAGAATCGAACGGGAGAACCTCTTGCTGTGAGGTAACAATGCTACCGCCGTACCACCGTGGCATTTTAATTCTGTTATAAATATGCAACATAAATAAGGTATAAAATAAAGCTTGCTTAAATGTAGAAATAGAGTTTGGTAATATGGGTAATAGCATCCATACTAAAATGACTGTGGCTTGAAAAATAAGGAATTTTCTTAATGGACATGTTTTCTTACAGAATCAGTATGCATTTCACATTGTCAGCAAGAAAGCTGGCCTCTTACAGACTTAGCAAAAATGTAAAAAAACAGGATGTAAAGAATGGACAAGAGGAAAACATTCTGTACATGTTTCTATTATATGACACTGTTAAGCAAGGAAGTTTGAATGTATAAAGACAATACTAGCATTATTTCTGTACAAGATGAAAGCATATTTTTCTGCAAACACCAGCAAACAGATGCTTTCATACAAAGACCAAAATAGAATACCAAGGAGAAAAACAGGATGTAAAACCACTATAAAGAGGCTTTAGCAAATGAAATTGTTAGGAGAAGTATTTTGTGCAGGAAAGTTATCATTTATGCTGAATGAGAAGTAAAAAGCAGTACAGTGTAACTAAAGCTGCAACAGTAGTACACATGGTTTGTTATAAAAAGTTATTTATTAGTTACTGCTCAGAGTTTGGTGCTGTATCAGTGTACACTCTGCAAGTTTCTGTGGGCAACAGACTGTAAATGCAATTATAACTAGACTTTGATTTTAACAGAATCCAGCCAGCAAGACCTTAGTGTCTTAAGCAGACTTTGGATCCATCACAGTAAGCAGCACCTTGATAATTAATTTTTCAGCTTTGTGTACAAATGGACTGAAAAAGGAATATAATGTGTATGGCCAGACAAACCCTACAGCATTTTAGACTACTCATTGTTCTATCACTTCTCCCTGTACACCCCCTCTTCAGGAATCCATTCTTTGTAAAGTAGCCCATGAGAATGTAGACTCCCTCTGACTCAAGAGTCAGGAGTCCTTTTGCCTATCCCCCTCAAGTCCTGTAAAGTGTGACCTGAGGACTATACCTGTCTCAGCTCCCTCTTTGTGATCCTTTCTCATTATCCTTTCAGTAGGATTGTAGTATTTTCTGACAGCTTTTTCTCAGATAAAGACTTACTGTGATTTGCCATCTCTTCCCCTGAAGGAACTCCTTCCAAAATCTAGTACCTCTGGGCAGCTGTATCACAGGTTTGGGCTACCTGTTTCCCTGCAATTGTCTTATCAGCAGCTTCTGCTGAAATGGACACTAACTGAACCCCTTCTGCTACCTTTCACATGTCACTGAATCCATGCCTGGCTGCAGGTAAATTCATAGGTTCATATATTAATAATAGGCTGTTTATCCAGTGGACCATTTGTAGTCTGGCCACATAATCCTGCATTGAATATACCAAGGTGTGAATTTAATACCAGATCCCAAAAGAATGAGTTACTTTGGTACTAGTTATGCCCCTTTACAGGATGAATTACTTTAGACCTAGTTATGTTTCTTTTCCATAGGGGCCCAAGGGGTGACACAAGGGGTGTTCTTATGATTGCTCATTTAGTTGTCTAGGCTGTGCTTAAAAGGGGCCAGGGATCAACCATGTCTTACATCCAAGAGGAGGTTACTCTATAAAAAGAGATATTTTCTGTGATAGATATATTTCATGCCAGATGGTCTTATTTATATTGTAGTGAAAGTTAAGATCTCTTGAGCAGGTGTTATGGGTTTTATTAATTTTGTGGATGTAAAAAAGATTGCACAGGATTGAATCCATCAAGACACATTAGGCTAAGCAGAAGTTTCATGTCAAACATCAGTATGATACAGGAAATGAGTAAAAGTGAGTTAAGGTGATCAAGTTAGCTCAAGGTGGACATGCCCTTCCTTGTCTTACTAAGGAAATGCTGTGGTCTCTAATGCTGGGTCATGTGCTTAGCTAAATACATACCAAAGGGGACATTATAATGTATAGTTGGCCTGATATGGCAAGAGTTTAGGGGATGATGATTTCCTCAGATCTAGAAGCTATACACCTGGTAATCAGTTTGGCTATACAAAAATATTTCCTAACAACAGTTGGGACATGGTAGTCAAATGACACTTCATTGTCAAATAAAGTGCATAAGTCCCTCATGATAGAGTCATTTTTAGAGGGGGGGGGGGGTGTTACCTAAGTGATAGCAGCATGGTTGTCTTGGTTTGCCAAAGGACACAATGTTGCATTTCTTGGCATTTTTCTGACCATTGTCTAAGCATCAGTTGTTAGTGTGTGTGTTAGGGTTTCCAGGAGAATCCAGTGGACAGATGGGTTGTTTATGACCGCACCATGTTTGCAATTATCAGCAGACTTCAATGACCACAGGCCCTTGGTGTTGATTTTAATGTCAGAGAAGTAGAAACAGAATAGGAGTGGTCCCAGTACATATTTCTGGGGTACACAACTGGTAACGACTCTTTTGGCTGAAAGAGTGCCTCGAATACTAATAGACTGAACTCTGTTGGCAAGCAAGGTTACTATCCAGCTAGTAACATAGATGTCAAAGACTTTTGCCAAGTCCATGTACACAATGCAAACTGATTTCCCTGAGTCCAGTGAATCAGAGACTTGCACAAAAAAACTCCATTATGTTTAGAAGGCAGACTCTACATTTGACAAACTTATATCAGTTTGGGTTAAAGGCTTGAAGACTGCCTATGTCTCTGTTAAGAAGTTGCGTAAAGCTGGGCTACATTGCCTTACAGAGAAGGTTAATTAGGCTTATGGGAATAAAGTTTTCTGGATCAGAAGTGGATCCACCATTGACTACAGCAGTTCTGCATTTCTCTGGCTCTGAATCCAGTGAAGAAGCTGAGAATGAATAGACTTAATAATGTATTAGCCAGACGATTTTGGTACTTACAGGAAGACAGCCTGGCATATTACCTGGGCCCACGCTAGTGTTCCTAGCCTTGGAGAGAGCAGGGGTGATCAAGTAAAATGGCATAGGCATACTAATGTGCTGTGGATAACTCGACAGAGATGGGGAGTAAGGTTTATCTAATACTTGGTTATGCCCTCAAGGGATGAGCATGCAATGTTATTTTGTATTAATTCATATCAGTGTTGGGTGTTATATCTTAGGCTCTTGACAGCTAAAGAAAGTGTTTTGGTTCTCCTTCCCATGGGTGGCAATTCTCAGTCTGTACTTTCTTTTGGAGGATTTGATTTTGTTTTTAAGTTCTTTGCTGATTTTTCTGGGTACTTTTCTAGCTGACAAGGTGTTAATTTTGTTTTTATGGGACACAAGTTTCTTCCTTGTATTGTGTAGTTTGTTAATATTAGGGTTCCACCAACTGGGTTTGTTCTTAAAGTTAACATTGAATTTATGTCTTATAGTGACTGAGGGCTCAATGCAAGCATTCAGATGGGCATAGACCTTATACATGAATAAGGCAGTATGGAATGTGGGATTATCAAGTAGGGGAGTGTGTATGAATTCCCTCAAGTCATCACTTAGTTGCAGAAGATTAGCCCTGGACTAGTATCTGGTGATAGAGGGTTAAAAGGTAACTCATGTCTTGCACTTATGGTATTACTCCATGGTGGTCAGATTTGACCAGTGATTTGTTAACAATTGGTGCTGAACAGACAGTTCTAGGTCCAACATTTTTGAGCCCTTCCTTGGGGATTGGACAAGTTTATTTAAAGAGTTGGCATTAATGAAATCTAGAAATCCTTGCACATACTTATCTGTAGTAGCATATGTTCCGAAATTAATGGAGGTGTATAGATTTGGGCTGTATATCGAAGGATGTCAGTTTATTTAGATATACCTCATAGTTTGCCAAGGTCATGGAGGTGATACACTAGTTGACAACAATGTGGTAATGGGTTTTGTTTATCATGAAAGGGATGTGGGGGGTTTCAAAGTCTTTATCCTGCATTATGAGTCTACTGGTGAAATGTTTTTTTAGGGACATAGATACACTCACTGCAGCTGCACTTTCCCATTCAGTGTTGGATTTGAATGACAGGTAGGCATTACATTCCTGTACTGTGAGAGTGCTTTCACACTACTCCTAGATAAAAATAACTGCTCTGGCAACTTAAGTTGCAGGCCACTGTTAATGAGTTTATGTCAATCATTCCTGTCTTGAAGTAAAGAACAGCTAAATTATAATAAATTATAATTAATTATTGTTGGTCATTAATTTGTTTTTTGAAACAATTATTTATTGTACTTTTATTTTTTGTATTTAAGCTTGATATAGTTTACAGTTTATTGGTTTTACTGTACAATTATAAATGTTGTAGTTTTTTACCAATTCATTAAGATTAATTAATAATTTATTAAGATTGGAGGGTATTTAAATTATTGGTGATGTCACTTCCTGTATTCTGATGAAGTCCTGACACATTTAGGTATTCTGGTGAAGTCCTGACATGTTTAGGATGGACAAAAGTGCTTAATTTTATGATCCAAGGTTTGTGTAAAGGTGTCCCTTTGTTATGTGCAGTTTGCAGAATAAAGTAGCACTTGAACCCAAACTTTTTGGTTTAATTAAGTATATGCACCTCTCACAGGCAGAGTCCTTTGGAATATGTAGGAGTTTGTTTTCATTTAGCAATAGACAATTCTTACACTGCCTTAGACTGCCATGTGCTACAAGGCTGGCAATAGAAGGAGACTTGGTCTTCTGATACCTCTCAGTGATCAGAGCTGTTCTTTGATGAAGATTAGTGAGGACTAGAGAGAAGTGTGGGAAATAATACAGGAAGTTTGTTGGAATGGAGAAACACAGGACCATGTAGCTCAGAGATGGATCTCAGAAATCCGTTGAAGTCCACACAGTTTTGCACAGCTGCACAGCGTAGTGCAGTCCATGACAATGTGTTATTACAGAGCAGAAGATAGAGGAAGATGGCATTTCAATACTACAAGAAGAGAGAATTTACTTGCATGCAATACTCACTATGGAACTACAACTACTGCACTGCTATATTCAACAAAGCTCAGTGCACTAATTATGAAACAAAAAAAAAAATAGACATCCCTATGATTCAGTAAACTCCGTGCAGGAATAGTGCTATTCCTGCATAGAGAGAACTGTGTTTGTTTCCGCACAGCCCTAACAGCAGTGCGCCTTGCATATTCATGAAGGCGTGGTGCTGACAAGAGCTGTAAGGACATGAACAGTAAACGAGTGCAGGGGGTATGTTCCAGTAGTGCTTGCACAGTTAACATGCCCCCTGCACTTAGAAAGTGCAGTATGGCACTTTGTAAAAGTCTTTTGGCATAATGTTAGAGAACTTCTCTAGTATTATGTCAGTATTTCAGAGTCCGTGGACACTGAAATTAAATAAATGAGTATTTCAGTGTCTGTGGACACTGAAATACATAAGGGAGCAAGAAAGCAATGCAGGGAGTGTGTGACAGGTTCTGTCACCCCCCCTGCATTGTAAAAGTGCCGTACGGCCATAGCCCTATATCTCACAACCTGTTAAAACAAGAAATCTGGACAAAGGCACAAATAATGGGGGGACAAAGCCTTAAAATAGCGACACTTTTTAAATATTGCTCTTACAAACTTAGAAAGTTGATAGAAAACAGGTTATGCATTAACATGAATTTTCTGAAGGATAGAAGTCTGAAACTTAAAAGTATGTCATTATTTCCTGACAGCAGTCCTCAATGACTTGCAAGAAAACTACAATCTGATCAGAAACAAGCAAAATATATGAGACAAAAATCTGGACATTCTGCGAAAATCTGTACAGCTGAGAGGTATGCATAGCTCTCAACTGTACAGCTTTCGGCAGAATGCCCAGATGACTGCCTCACATACCTCTTAACCTCCTAGAGCAAGAACGCAGTACAAAGACATAAATAATGGGGGGACAAAGGCACATAAATAGGGACATGTTTTAAAAAGTGTGCTGACAAATTCGAAAGCGGACAGAATAAAAGGTTTGCAGTAGCATGGACTTCCTACATGGTATGAAGACTGAAACACAAATTTCTGCCATGTGAAAGTGCCATACAGGCAAAGCCCTCAACTGTACAGGTGTCTGCAGAATGCCCAGCTGCCTGCCTCACATACCTGTCAACCTCCTAGAGTAACAGAGCTGTACAAGGCCATAAATAATTAAAAATATTTTTTCCACACTAAGTTATGTTTAAGCATAGCTGAGTGGGTGTGCACATTATGGCTTTCTGCCCAGCATTGCTTAAACACCCCAGAGGAGATAAATAAAATATACATATAAAACCCTAACCCTGGGATAGCATAGTGGTTAGAGTCCTGGCTTTGCATGTAGGTGTTTATGGTTTGAGTACCAAGAGAGGCCTTTCATTTTTAGATAGGAAAGCAGTGTTAAAATGTTTTTTTAATGTTGTAGTAATTTATATTTATCAACCAGGGAAGTGTAACTGATCTAAAATGTAATTGTGAGTGCATATAACATGTGAAATCACCCATGTACACACAAGTGTCCCATACAGTATAGTCACACCCCATGGTAATGTAATGAAAGCACATAGAGGGATGTTATGTAAAGTAAATCATATGCACTTACTTATATGTCAGTTATGATTAATTAAGTCATTATCCTAATATTTTAATAAAATGAAAAGTGAGCAATGGTTAGCAGTGCTCAGCTATGTTTAGCTGGCGTAAGCATTGCTTAAATGTGAATGCTAAGCAGCAGACAGTTCAGCTAAACGGATTTGCTCACTGTTAAGCAATGATCAGCAAATACCCCTGTTTTAAAATTGACCAATTATGGAAAAGGGTGGGAATATGGCGTTATTTAAACTGCAGAGGCGGGAACAGATACTGTTATAGTTCAACCAGTGCAGGAACCATGGATGGTCAGTCCTTCCAACCACCCCAAATTACTCTGTTTTTACCGAGTTTTGGGTTCCAAATGAAGGGGTGCCACGATTCCCGAGTGGCACCTCTTCATTTCCGATTTTTTTTAAATATTTTATTTTTTTATTTAATTTTCGCACCGTTGGAGCTGACATCATCACGTGCACAATGACGTCAGCTCTGTCAGCACTACCAGCCAGTTGGAATTGAGCTCAAGGACCTCACATCATCATTTCCTGCTGGCGAGAAGTGCTGCCGAGAATTTGAAAAGCTGTTTCAGAAACGGAGGGACTTTGCTTTTTTGAATGCAACAGAAAAGCCATTTTGGAAACGGAGGAGAGACTTTGCTTTTTGAATGCAGTTATGCAACAGAGGGACTCTGCTGAGAGAGGGACTTGTTGTTGGCTTTGCTGCTGTGAAACAGAGGGACTTGTTGCTGCCGATTTCACTGCTGTAAAGTAGGTAACATTGCTGGGACCTTTGCCGTTTTATTTTCACTGCTGGGAAGTAGGAACAGGTGTGTGTGTGTATGTGTGTGTGTGCATGTGTGCGTGTGTGCATGTGTGCGTGTGTGTGTGTGCGTGTGTGTACGTGTGTGTGCGTGTGTGTGCATGTGTGTGCGTGTGTGCGTGTGTGTGTGTGTGCGTGTGTGTGCGTGTGTGTGTGTGCGTGTGTGTGTGTGCGCGCATGTGTGTACGTGTGTGTGCGTGTGTGTGCATGTGTGTGCGTGTGTGTGTGTGCGTGTGCGTGCGTGCGTGTGTGTGTGTGTGTGTGTGTGTGTGTGTGTGTGTGTGTGTGTGTGTGTGTGTGTGAGAGATCATGAGCACTAGAGGAGGTCATCTTTTTTTTTTTAAGCAAACTGATTAGGAAGACATACTATACTCATAATGTAAAGAGTCATTTATGCTTTTTGGAAGAAGGTTGAGAAGAGTCACGGTATTATTTGTATAGCGGAGATACTTAAAATCTTTTTATGTTTAAAGAAGGCTATGACAAAGTCTTAGACTCTGTGCTGCAATATAAAGGATGACGTTTCTGAGAATGGAAGTTTACAGATACTAAAAACAGGTAGCCTGCATAGTTTATCCATGCTTCCAGATGATTATCTTGTGTTTTGATGGATAGTGAGACAAAGCGCATGCTTCTGTTGTCTAGAAATGCCTCTGCCACTCACTTTATACCAAAACCTTTTGTTTATGTACAGTTTTCAGTGCCCATTTTAAATACATTGTTTAGATATCTGTTGTCAGCCCATTTCTCCCAGCCTAGCTCAGTGTAGCACAGTAAGATCACACTCAAAAATAATACAGTAGTAATGCAAGTAACACTGTCTGTTTCACTGCTAATGTAGATCAGAGGAATACACCTCTCAGGTAAGGTTTAGACACCTACAGGGTTTAATTAAATTTTGGAAGTGAAACCTAGAATTTTGTGCACCGCTTGTGTGTAATTCTTAGAAGAAACTGTCTTCTTTAACACTATCTTCATTTTTCACTTTCTGTAATGCACTGGTAAAGATTAGAGGTCACAATTTGAATGTATAGCATGCAGCAGCTTAAAGTATGGTATCTACCTGCTGCTTAAATGTGAGTATTATATGACTAAACAAATAATTTCCTTGTCATAAATTAGACTTTGTTGAAATTAGGAAGATGTGTCTAGTGAGTCTCAATCAATTACCAAATAGATGAAATAAAATAAAATTAATCTTTTTCAGATACACAGTTTGGTAGGGTGGTTTAAGACTTTCACAACTGTAAGACAGATGCTCTGCAGTCTTTGAGTTATGCAATAAAGCAGAAATGTAGCAACACAGCAAGAATGTAAAATTTTAAAAGAAAAACATCCATTTTTATTCTACTGTGCCTGATAGTTTGTCAAACCAAGCCATACTCATCTTTCTTCTTGCATTTAAACTGCCGCTTAACTTTTCTGTGTTATCTCTTAAACACTGCTTCTCTTTTAGTGTCTTTTAGCAGTATTTTCATGATGAAAAACTATGCTAGGATGCTGCATTATCAGAAGTAATTCACATCTGACAGCAGTTTGGGAAAGTCCACAGAGAAGAGAGAAATTGCTTGCTAAAGAGTAGAGGACATCCTGTAGTGCCCTTTCACATACAGCCATACACCATGGGACAAGAAATTACTTGCATATATCAGTCTGAACTGCATTTTTGTCTCTCTCTCTCATAAATAATCTAATAGGTTCATAGGTGTATACTAGGCTAACGTAATACACCTGGTGGCTACAGGTAGTCAGGCTCAAACCCTATACCTTTGGTACAGGGGAAATAAAAAGAGCCTAAAGTCCCTAGCCACCAACATTTCTCAGCTTTGCTCAGAAATTGTTTGTGCTAAGAGTTGAGAGCTATGGTAACAACAGAATTTGTATTCCCCCATTATTAGCTTTGTTGTTTGTCCAGGCTTTATGGTGAATGAGAAGTCAGTTGTATTTACTATTCCCCCATTATTGGCTTTGATGTTTGTCAGGTTTTTTTGTGCTAAGAGGTTGAGAGCTATGGTGAGAAGTGAGAACTGAATTTTCTAAATGATAGCCATTAAGTTTCACTCTTCCTATGGTTTAACCTGCTGATTTAGCATAGTGGTATGTTGCACTGACTGTAGTGTATAGTGTTCTGGGTTCAAGACTTGCCAGTAGCATGCATGACAGTAACACAACATTTTATTCTAGCAACTGTCCAAAATTATACAAGCAATGTTTAAAATGTGTCCCTGATAAGTCCCTAGCCACCACCACTTGTGAGCTTTGTCCGGGTTTTTTGTTCTAACATTTGACTGAGAGCTATGGTAAGAAGTGAGAAATGAATTTATATTCCCCCATTATTGGCTTTGTTTGTCGAGGTTTTTTGTGCTAAGAGGTTGAGAGCTAGAATTATACAAACAATGTTTAAAATGTGTCCCTAGTTTTTGACCTTTTGCCCCCCCCCAAAAAAAAAATTTAATTGAAAATGAGTGCAATAAGCTGTGATAACTACTGTCATTCTGTTTATTTCAGTGTGGAAGTAGACTTTTATAATGGAAATGTTCTGAATTGGGCAGTTTTGTAATTATTGGTTCATGAATTTTCTTTCATTGCCTACAGTACAGTCTACTGGAAAAATGTTCATTCAAACAATAAATTTAAAATGTGCTCTGTCTAACAAGTGCGCTGTATTATACAAGGAATATAACTTAATAAAGTCAGGAAGGGTGTATCAAAGAAAAGAACACATGTATGTTTCTTGTTTTGTGTTTAAGGGGCCAATGATTTGAAAACAGCCCAAAGGTAATCTTTATCCACCACTGGCTAGATGCATTTTCTTTGGATATGGTGCAGGTTTCAATGCTGTTTCAATGAATGTGAGTTTCAAGGGCAGAGAAGTTTTAATGCCAAGTCTATTTCCATTGTGAGACAGTATTGCTGTATCAGATGTCTGTTAGTGTTTGTGCATTGATGTGCTGCAAAATGTAAAAAATAAAATCCAAATGATCATTGTAGAAGTAAAGCAGTATGCACACATTAGTGTTTATGGCAAAGGTGTGAAATAGCCGGGTAATGGACAATCAGAATGGCTGCAGGGGGACTCTGATACCATATTTTGGTTGTCTGTTCTTCAGTTTGTATTCGAAAGTTGGTATCCCACAATTCCATTAGAGTGGGTGGGGTTACGTAAGTATGTATGCAAATTAGATGTTAATCAGCATACAGATTTGTACCTATTTTTCATGGCCCTTGTCCAGATTTTTGATGTTTCCAGGTTGAGAAGTATGCAGGTGGTGTAGGTGAGGGTTTGCACTTTAGGGTGCAGCGCTGGAGGCACTGTGGAGTCCAGGGTCATGGTTGGACTCCTCATAGGTAACCATGATGAGAGACTGTGGCAGGGCTAGTACCAGGGCTCCCAGTATAAAGCAGAGGCCCAGGATCATCTCGCCAGTGATCTTACCAGTGCTACTGGCATTCCCCAAACTGGTGAGCAGGACGTAAAGTGGAGGAAGAGGGCGCTTTTGTACTAGTGGATCCCAGATGCCAGGGACAACCTTGCTCCAGCAGTTTGTAAGTATAACAGATATAGGTGTACCAAATTCTAGCCTGAGGATGTGATAGACAGGTATGCATAATGTTTGTTTTTCCCCCCTACAGCTGCAGCAGAGAGGGCTAGTAACATCGAAGCCCCTGCTGACAGACTGCTGAGGCTGCGCTGAGAGGCTGGTGAGTAAAAATCTCTTTTGCAGTATATTGTGCAAATAACTAAGAATGAGTACACTGTGTAGTACTACTAAGTATATTGTTACTGTGTTAACTGAATAAATACAGTATGTCTAAGAATTATCTGAAATAAACATGTATAACAGAAACAGTTGTGTTTACCCTGTTATGTTGTTGTAGATTTAAAATGGAGCTGTAAAACAAGATATAAATGCCCTGTGTTAACCTTTGCTTTCCAGATTGTAGTAATTCAAAGGATTAATGCACAGTACACTATATGCCATGCATGTATAACAGGATTACAAGCTCAGACTGGCTAACCAAGAGACTAATAGACAGAAACCAGTGAAGTAAAAAACAGCAGTTCCCCAGTAGCTCAGTGTGGTGAGAAATACCATAGTTGTTATTTTCCACGCCCAGATACGGTTTGAATCCAGGAAGTGGTACTAAGATATGTGCATATCTACACACAAGGAATCAGGAATATATGTGAAAACAGTCAGGTAGTGTTAACAGATATTTTCTCCACATGTTTTACTGGTAAGAAAATGTTGGTAGTAGCTGTATTAAGGGTATACTAATAAACCATGTACAACGGTTCAATTGTTGCACCATATGCCTGTAAATGACAGCAGGATATGTGTATACAACATGCACACTTCCCAATACATGTCTCTCAAGTGTCACGCTGTCACAGCTAGTGGTCACTGCTGCCAATAACCCTGGACACAGATAGGAAACCAGTTGAAGTGTACCGTAGCACACTCAGATAACAGCAGCTTAGGGTACCACTCCTGTACCCAATATGTAACCCTAACATGTACGAGTCCCCTCTAGCCATATACCGAGAGTTGTCACAGTTTGCCCCATACCATTCCAGGCTGAAAGCTTAATAGGTATATTTGTGCTACAGAAGCTATGGGGCATAGGTAGATGTAAATTGAGGGCAGACCCACACAGTATTGAGCAGTACTGTTGTGGAAAATATTTGTATAAACAGTTTTTAATGGGCGTTTTGTCTCTCCCCCCACACCTCATCTGCATCAGTAATTATTATTCTTATACTATGGGTATGTTGTTCTACAAACCTAACGTTGGACTTGTGTTCTATTATTGTTCATATATTTGATTGGTTGCATGTTAACATACCTTGCTCAGATACTATTGTTGGTGGCCTGTTGCTGTCAATATTACTGGCATGCCGTTATGATGCATACTATTGTTCCATTTATGCATGTGTTCTGTTTTCTATGCAACTGTTTCACATCTGTTTTATGGGGTTAATTGGAACACCCATGCATGCTGTTATAACTAATCTTGAAATGTGTTGTTCATGACTAACCAACATATTTTGTAAAACCTCAACACCATAGCATGTTTCAGAAGGCAGATCCTGGTGGATCAGCCTGTCCCACCACATCTGGCCATGGCACTGGGTCATCTTGAGAACATCTAGGACCCAATCTGGGACTTCCTTGTCCATTGGTCCTGCATCACCTTTGGGTGGAACCACCTCATGGGATGGTGCCCATCCCCCCTGGGAGTGGACATGGACAGGAGCCTGTCACCCACAGTCAGTTCCTGGGTTTGGTGCACAACACCATCTGAGTAGAGTTGGGTGGGGAGCTGTGCTGGATTGAGGGCTGCCTGGTGCACCTCAAGGGCCAGGCTGCCCCTTCTGTCCAGCCCCCAGCACAGCCATGTTTGGGGCCATGAAGGAGAAGTGGTGACTACCTATGGTTGGGGGACCTTAGTCACACTGTATCTATTTGGAGGCTCATAGGCTTTGGAATCTCAACCACCATCCCTGTCAAAGGTGTTTGTGTCATATATCTCCCCTGTCTCATGTGTCATATACCTCCCCTGTCTGCTGTCTTGTCTATCTTGTCAATCTGCAAATGCAACCTATCCTACCCAACCTACCTCCCCAAACATACCTGCAGACCTTCACCAACATCCCATTCTGACCTTAAAAAAAAGGCATCTGTCTTGCAAAAAAAAAACATTGCCCCATACATAGCTCTACATTTCACCCCCATGTACAGTGAAACTAATCAAGCAACCATAGATTATTCTGCAAATGCCTCTCTCCATTACCCCTCCCTGTGGGGTGTGAGGCTGTAAATTCCAAATTCTACACATTATTCATAGCTGTTGCTGCAGAAGAAATGTAGAGCTATAGTCCTTTCCTACACCTGTCCTGCACATCCCTAGCTGCCCTATGTAATGTTTTATCCCCTGCTTGCCCCCATTTCACCACTTTCCTATCACCCTTTTTTCTTTTCTTTAATGAAAATTACCGTGGGTGTAAGGGGAGGAAGGGGTGCTAAGTGAAGCTAAGAGGACTTAACTGTCTCTTAGCATTGCTTAGCTTCATGCAAAACCACACAAACCCGCTAACAACTACTTAAAAGTCCTTTAATTACTCTGTCTCCATCAGCCCTTGTTCTGCCCAGCAACAAAAAAAAATCAGCCCCGCCAAATCTTGAGCCCAGGATGCTGCACTGTACAATCACAGCAATATATCACTACACTATCCAAGCTGTGGAAATCTGTAATACTTTCACAAACATATCATTCATTCTTGTCATTTAACATTAATGAAAAAAGTCATCACTTCCACGTCTGGAAACCAGGACCCTGTGCACTACAGTCATAGCAACATACCTCCACACTGTCTGAGCTGTAGGAGTTTGCAATGCTTCACAAACATATCATGCACAACAGTCATCTAACATAAGGGGAATTATATATCTGTAGTACTCTTATATACATATATATGTATATATATATATATATATATATATATATATATATATATATATATAGGCATATATATATATATATATATATATATATATATATATATATATATAGATATATATATATATATATATATATATATATATATATATATATATATATATATATATATATATATATATATATATATATATATATAGGCATATATATATATATATATATATATATATATATATATATATAGATATATATATATATATATATATATATATATATATATATATATATATATATCTATATATATATATATATATATATATATATATATATATATTCAGGTATATCTATAATATATATATATATATATATATATATATATTTATATATATAAAAATAACCAACCTCTTACTGCAAGACATCTGCTAAAAGCCTGACAAAGTGGGAGGGATAAAGGGCAAACAACTGTGACATCTTTGAAATATGGTTGTCATAAGTGTAGAAGTCTGCTAGAGTGGCATGGTTTGCTTTAACATGCAATTACAGATAGATTCTAGGTCTGAAACACAAATGAATGTCATTATTTACTGATGTCAATGCTCACATCATCCCTGTGATTTCTCAGAATCCCACAACTGTTATGGGCAACAGACCAAACATATGATCCACGCATCTGGACAGTGTATAGACATCTGGGCTTTGGAGAGGTATGACCACAGTCATGTAACAGATTTTTCCATTCTGTTACATGACTGTTCCATTCTGTCACAGTCATGTAACAGAATGGAAAAATCTGTGACAGCTGCCAACCAGCACCTTCTGAACTACAGTAAGACCAACACGTCACTACCCAAAATCAGCTCTGGGCAATTATCCATGTATATCCAAATATGTCATGCACTACAGGGATGAAACAGTAGGGAAATGCAGATAGTGGTGCAAAGATGTCCACCCACAACATTTGCACGACAGTCACAACAACATACCAGTACCCCAAATGAACTCTAGAGTAGAACGACTGTTTGAACAAACATATCCTGATTGCCAGTCACACACTACACCGACATATACTGGCCCAACTCACAGTGTACTGGGAATCCTGAGGTTTTACAGGATATTTCTCAGTCTGCGCCTACACACATACACACCTGACAGACCAGCAGAAGCCCTAGCAGTATGCACAGTCAGATAGAAAAAGGATCTATGACACTCGCACCTGCTACTCTCCATACTCAGCCCAACAAACATCTACACACAACACTGCTACACAATCTTGGCAGTCTGCTCACAATGGTCAGACATCCATAACTCTCATATGTACAGATGTGCACAGAATGTCCAGGGTGTGAGACCATATTCATGGCCACTGCCGCACACTACTTCCAGGAGTCTGGTAAGTCAATGGGATGATACCTGGAGTGCAGTCACTATATAATGATAGTACATACCTCTGAACCTCTTACTGCAAGACATCTGGACAAAGCATGACATACTTGGGGGACCAGGGGCCGGAAAGCAGGACATATCTCACATAATGGTGTTACAAAATGAAACAGTCGCTGGTGTCACAGACTTTGTGTAACATAACATCCCTGAAGGATATGATGTCTGAAACTCCAATGGATGTCAATGGTTAATGACTACAATCCTCACATTATCCTACTGATTCTACAAAAACAGACATCTGAAGAACAGACCAAACATAACAAGAAAACCTCCGTGCAGTCTGTGGACATCAGGACAGTTGAGATGTATGTCAGAGACATATCACTGTCATACATCAACTCATGCAAAAAATCTGTATAGACTCAGCAATATCTGACAGGACAACATCATCTCCCTCAAGGTTGAGTATACTCCTGTGGTGGACAGCAGCAATACACAAATTAGAAACAATTGCTGGATGTGCCAAGAAGGAACAGGAACCTCATTGGAAGCAATGTCACATTGGTCTGCACAAGCAAATAAGGTCACAGGTGATGTACCCTAAGGCTGTCTTTTAGTGCAAATTGGACACATCCACCAAGGCCAATCACTAGGCCTTCCACTCGTGTCTGCAATTCCAGAGGCAACACACAAATCTGCTCTGTAGTGGTGGTCAATAACACCACATACACATATGGCATAAATATAGGCAACCGTCTGCAGACAGGTGAAGTATAAACATCACCCCCATATTCCCCATTGGTACTCATGTGCATGCACAGTACCTGCCTCCCCTCCCCTCATCATCAGGAAGCAGGTCTATGATGTCCTCTCAAAGGCAACACACAGAGGTCTCCATAGGCCTGCTACTATCCATGGCTACATCCTACATGAAGACAGGCATGGGCTCTCAGATCCTTTCCACACTGTAGTCAACCATAGCCTGAGCACTGGTGACATCCCATCTGCACAGAGGACAGCCACTATCACCCCCATACACAAAGGTGGCGCATTCCACCAACCCAGCCAATATTATGCACATCAGCCTAACTAGCCTGCTCTGCAAGGGCATGGAAGGCAATATCAAGGGTATTATGAACAGGGACATTGGCAACATTGAAATGCCTGGGCCCACACACCATGGTGTTGTCAAAGGGAGATCAGGCCTGTTAACCCTGGTCAACCTCTCTGAAGTGGTCAATAAACACAGGAATGAGGGGAAGATGGTGAACAATACCTACCTTCACCTAGCCCAATACCTTCACACTAATCCTCAGGTGGGCAGGATACATACACTTACACAGCTAGGCACCAACCTGTAGATTACCAGATGGGTAGCTAACTGGCCCAATGATAGTACCCACTTAGTCAAAGTAGTGGAACCCACTTTTAGTAGTAGATTCATTCACAATGGTGTACCAGAAGGATCGGTCTGGGGGCCTCTACTGTTTGAGATATATGCATCTGAGGTACAGGACAAAAGCAGTGGTCTGTGGCTGACCAGGTGTACAGATGCTTGCAAGCTGGTCACTGTCTTACATTTCCCTAATGATGTGAGCATCCCCCAAGAGGCACTCACCCAATTACTGAATGGTGCATGAAACATTACCACAAACTGAATGCCAGGAGAGGCATCATTACCCTGCTATGGCAGATGTCATCCACACAAAGTATGACAGTGATAATGTACTGAGCATGCAAACAGGTGTGAGGCGACTTGTGCAACGAGGTTAGTAGCAACCTGACAGTTTTCCACTATGTGGGCACCATTGCACGGAAGGCAGTCCACATGGCCCACCTCACAAATATGGGTATGTCATTGGTAGGCCATAGGTAGATCTAAAGTGAGGGCAGACCTCTAGAATATTGAGCAGCACTGTTGTGAAAAATAGAAGCCTATGCATTTGTTAATGGACTTTTCTTCTCTCCCCCACCCTTCATCTGCATCACTAATTATTACTCATATACTACGGGTATGTTTTTACAAAACCTAATGTTGGGACATGTGTTCCATTATTGTTCATATAATTAATTGGTTGCATGTTAACATAGCTTGTTCAAATACTATTGTTGGTGGCCTGTTGCCATCATTGTTACTGGCATACTGTTACAATGCTTACTGTTGCTCCATCTATGCATGTGTTCTGTTTGCTATGCAACTGTTTCACATCTGTTGTTTTGGGTTAATTGGAATACCCATGCATGTTGTTAAAATTAATATTCTGATCTGATGAAGCATAGGGTGTGTACATGAAAGCACTTGTCCTTTCTATTAAACTGGACTTTTATCATACTGGAAGCCGTAGTGGTCTTGCTGAGTTTTTGTTTTCTTTAAAATTAATAATGAAATGTTTTGTTCATGATTAACCAATATATCTTGGAAAACCTCAACATCATAGCACATTTGCGAAGGCCGATCCCAGTGGATCCAGCTATCCTGCCCCATCTGGCCATGGCACCAGGTCTCAGCAAGTCTGGGATCCACCTTGGAACTTCATCACCTGCAGGCACCACACTACCTGGGAGTGGGCGTGGAGATCAGCCCATCATCCGCCATTATTTCTGGGGTATGGTGCACAGCGTCATCCACTCTGAGTTGGGTGGCCAGCTGCTCCAGATGGAGGGCTGCCTGTGCACCTTGAGGAGCAGGCTGCCCCTCCTGTCCAGTCCCCAGCACAGCTACCATTGGGGCTGTGAAGGTGCAGTGGTGACTGCCTGCAGATGGGGATGTCAGTCCCATTGTATCCATATGGGGGTTCATGGGCCTCTGATTCCCAACTACCCTCCCCGTCCAAGTTGTTTACCCCCCACATGTCATACACCACCACTGTCTGCTGTCTTCTCTGTCTTGTCTGTCTCCCTACTCAAGCTAACTCCCCAGATGTACCTACAATCCTTCCCCAACATCCCACTCCCACCTTAAAAAAGGGCATCTGTCCCAAAAATAAATATCGACCTCATACATAGCTGTCGATTTCACACGTGTCCACTGGACATGTAATCTGGTCCAATTGGCTTGACAACACATTTCTGTTGTCCTCACCCCTCTCTCTGAGGTTTGAGTGTCCAAATTCACCTCCAACTTCTGTACAAATGCACAGCTAGTGCTGTATAACAAATGGACAGCTATGGACCTCCCTACATCCGTCCTGCACATCCTTAGCTACCTTTAATATTATTATTCTCTCTGCATGCCCCTTTTTCACCACTTTCCCATCACCTCATTTTCTTTTCTTTTAAAGAAATTAGTGCGGGTGTAAGCAGGAGTAAGCAGGAGTAAGTGAGTTTGTGCAATGCTGAGTGAAGCCAAAATGGATTAAGCATCTCTATAGCTAACCATATCTTGGCATTGCTTACCTTCTTGCAAAGCTGTGCAAACCCACTTAAAGCCACTTAAAATAACTTTAATCGCTCTGTCTCCATCAGCCACTGTCCTGCCTAGCAACAAAATAATCAGCCAAGTCTTGAACCTGTACACTATAGTCAGAGAACTGCACCACTACACTATTGAAGCTGTAGAATCTTAGGTTCATAGGTTCATAGGAGGGTACTAGGCTATTGGCCCTAGGGCCTATATAAGCCTAGCCAAAAATGTACCCTGGCTTTCGCCACCCAAGAAAATTATTTTCCTGTGCCCCTGTCGAGCAGAGCCACAGAAGTGATCCCCAGGGTGAATTTCCTATCTCCCATCCAATCATCAAGATTTTTCTTGAAGAGTGCTAATGAGGAGCTCTGTTTGACATAGATAAGTAGTCTGTTCCAGAGTATGGGAAGTCTCTGGGACAGGAATCTATCCCTCCAGCATGTTCTGTTTATTGTGGTGATAAGGTTTAGGTCCCTTGAGTGTGTAGCTCAGAGGGATTGGGATTTCTTTAAGTGGAGCATGTCCAACAGCTCTGGGTTTGACATAGCTTTGTATGTTAGGCAGAGATCGCCTCTGAGTAGGCAATATGCGACTGAGTAAAGCTGAATTTTTTTGAGACGGTCTGCATAGGGCATCTGTTTGAGGCCAGTAATCCTCTTTGTGAGGTATTTCTGTGGTCTTTCCAGATGTTGTAAATATCTTGTGAGGTACATACCAAAAGAAGCATTGTACTCTATAATGGGTCTAATGTGTGATGAGTAGAATGGAACAATGACCTCTTTTTTTCTGGATGAGAAACATTTTGTGATGAGGTGAGCCATGTAGAAGGATTACCTGACCACTGTGGTGATGTGATTATCAAAGGGGAGACTACTGTCCACCTGTGTCCCAAGGTCTCTTATCACATTTTCAGCATTAAGTAGACTACCAGCTATGTGGTAGTTCATGGGTACAGAGTTTTTACCAAAAACACTTTTTGGCATTGAGCTTCAGGCCATGGCTTTGACACCAGGCATCTGTCTCAGTGAGGCCCTTTTGTAGTATGTCCACATCGTTAGGAGTTTCGATTATGGCTCCTAGTTTGCAGTCATCTGCAAACTTTGTTAGCCAAAGACCTTCTGTGTTAGCCTGTACTTCAGAGAAGTAGATACCAAACAGGAGAGGACCCAGGACTGAACCCTGTGGTCCTCCACTTGTCACTGTTCTGAAGTCAGATTTGGAGTCTGCTACTTTCACAGTGTGGGTTCTGTCCATGAGCCAGTTGGCAACCCATCTTGTGACATAGGGATTTATACTTAGTTTAGTGAGCTTATCTATAATTCCAGAGTGGGGGATGGTGTCAAAAGCCTTGGCGAGATCTAGATAAGCTGTGTGAATCACCTTACCCTCATCTATGGCTTTGGTGACTGCTTCAAAAAAGTCAATCAGGTTTAGGAGACATGATCTGCCTTTTACAATTTCGAACTGCGTAGGGTCTAGAGTTTGGAGATTACCAATGTCTTTGTTTATGAGTTCCATGATGATATGTTCCATGGCCTTGCAGACCAGGCTCGTCAGGCTAATGGGGCAGTAGTTCCTGGGGTCCATCATGGCTCCCCCTTTGTGGAGTGGGTTAACCATCACGGTGCACCATTCAGTGGGCACAAAGCCTGAGGTGAGGCTATGACTGAACATGGTACTTAGGTAGGGTGCCAGTTCATTCTGTAGTTCATGTAGAATGCAGCCTGGGATATTGTCAGGTCCCATGGATGCTGTGTTCTTGGCTTTGGAGAGTGTGTTTTTTACCTGTCCAGCCGTGATTACAGGAACTTTGCATTCTTCCGGTATAGAGATGGGCCCTCTAGGGGATGAGAGGGGGGGGGGGTAAAGTTAGCACTGAACCTATCTGCCAGGATGTTGGCAATATCAGTTGGTTCTGTATTTTTAGTGCCATTGTGCTGTAACTCACAGCAGATCTGAGTGTTGCCATTGAGATTATTAACATAGCTATAGAATGATTTGTGGTTGTCTTTAGAGTCAGTGGCAATTTTGTTTTTGTAACTAGCTTTGGAGGATTTTATGAGGGATCTCAGCTTCTTACTGAGGTTGACCAGGGCGTTCCTCCAGTCATGGGATTTTACTCTTTTTTGCAAAAGTTTCTTTCTTCTGTTGTAGAGTTTGTTTATGGCAGAGGACCACCAGATTGGCTTCCTTTTTTTGGAAGATAGCATCTTAGTTCTATTAGGGATAGCATGAGCCATGCACTTGTGTAAGTGCTTATAAAGTGCATTTGTGTAGGATTCAGCAGTCATAACTCTATTGTCCGTCTGCATGGGTGTCATGACCTTTGCCACTTCTGTCTTAAGAAGTGTGAAGTTGTCTTTGGAGAAGTTTTTTTACGGTTTCCCTAATTGGGGGTGGGGGTGGGATGTGGAT
Source organism: Protopterus annectens (assembly GCF_019279795.1). Taxonomy (NCBI): domain Eukaryota; kingdom Metazoa; phylum Chordata; order Ceratodontiformes; family Protopteridae; genus Protopterus; species Protopterus annectens. The sequence continues at coordinate 1,854,373,424 of NC_056728.1, forward strand.
GTCTAGGGTGATTAGCTTGTGGTTGGATCTGACCTTTAAGGAATTGACCTCCGGTGTGGAACACCGGTTGCCCATGTTGGTAATGACCAGGTCTAGGATATTACTGCCCCTGGTGGGGGTGTGAAAAAGTTGATCCAAGGCATTGGAATTTATGAATTCCAGAAAGCGTTGAGTGAAAGAGTTGGTACATGAGTAGTTTTCCCAGTTAATGGTGGGGTAGTTGAAACTGCCCATTATTAGGGTGTTAGGTTGTACCCTAATACTTTCCAGTGTATCAAGACATGAGGAGTGGGAATCCTGGGGCATGGTGGGGAGTCTGTATCAAGCTAAAATTTGGATTGCGGTCTTGCCCAGAGTTAGTTGCACTTGGATAATCTCGGATGCATTATGCTGTTCAACTAGCCTGGAGGTGGGGATATCCTTAATGAATATAGCATGCCTCCACCTGTAGTGCTTCATTCTGGGTTAGGTGGCCGAAAGGTGTGGTATGAATTATAGCCTGGTAATGCAGGGGTGCTCTCTGGAGCTTTGAACCAGGTCTCTGTCACTGCACCGATGTCAATGTTCTCCATTTTAAGAAGTGCCTCGAGTGAGTGCATTTTGAGGTTTAGACTTCTAGCATTTGTGATGCTTTTTCAAATATATCATGCAGTAGAGTCATTCAACAGTAGGGATAAAGTTCTGTGGAATCACTCAGGTTTTGTATATATAATATAACTATATATTCATATCTATATATAAATATATATATATATATATATATATATATGTATGGAGATAGATAATTATGAAAAAATATATTGTACCCATATGAACAATTCAAACTACAGATGTTTGAATAGTTCTTATGAGTACATTCTGATTGTTCGAACGTTTATATTACTGAATGTTCTGTGCATTTGCTAATATAAATTGAAAGGGATGTACAGAGATTGCGGTACAGTGTGGTTAGGGAAATACAGCCCTTTGCTCACTGTAGTGCGATCTCAGAGTTGACATATATAGTTAGGGAGGTGTGGGGGGGCACTGCCCCCCACAGGGAGGTGCAGTGGGGCTTGCCCCCCTGCAAAAAATGGAATGTTATTTGTAGGAGTTAGGGATTTACGGCAAGGGTGGCATTGTCAATAACTGCCGTGAAATGTCGAATTCGACTTTTTCAGCAATTACTGCAGATTTTCAACTTTCTGAACAGTTGAATATCTGCACATTCCACAATACATCTTGACATTTAATTACGAATTTTTTTTTAAATTTCATAATTTTAATAGTTAACCACATATATATATATATATATATATATATATATATATATATATATATATATATAGATATATATATACGACATGTTGTGCAGTCATACCTCAGAACCATACCTCGCCACCTCTTAGTGTAAAACATTTGGGCAAAGGATGTCAAAATGGAGGGACAATGGGCCATAACTAGGGACGTATTTTAAATATTTCTATTATAAATTGCTAGAGTAACAGAGTTTGTTTCAGCATACATTTTCTGAAGGATATGAGGTCTGAAACTGAAATATATGTCATCACTTACTGACAGAAATCCTCAGATCATCACAGTAATTTACCAGAGAAATACAAATAATTTGTGGAACAGACCAAAAATATGAGCAATAAACCTGGACATTCTGAAACAATCCAGCCACTTGACAGGCATGCTCAGAACCCCTTAATGCAATGAATCTGGATCAAGCCTGAAAAAGTGTGGGGAGAAAGCCATGAAAATAATGACATATCTGAAAGACTTGAGCAGATAATCTGAGACAGTTGCTGCAGTAACACCATTTGTTCTAACATATATTGACTGAAATAGCACAAGTGCAGACTCACTTGCTTCTCATTAGTTAGTGACTTAAATCCTCACATCATCCCACTGATTTGTCAAAAATACACAACACTTGTGTGGACCAGACCAAAGATATGACAACTGGGCATCCTATGCATATAACATAACATGACATCAGGGAAACTACACTGAGCTGCTAAGTATGTCACCAAGCACAGTCCAAACTACAGTCAGACTGACACAACAGTACCTCAAATCATCTATGGGGGATTACACATGCACTTGCAAATATATCAGGCACTCCAGGGATGTAACAGTGTGAAAGTGCATACCCACAACCAATTTCACCACAGTCACAGTGACATACTGGTAAGTCAAATGAACACTAGAGTATAACGACTGTGTAAACATAAATATCATGTTTGACACACACAGTACCCATGCATATACTGCCCCAAGTCACAGTGTAGAAGGAATCCTGAGGTGGTATGGGACATGTCTCAGTCTGCCCCTACAAGCATATACAGCTGACAGACCACCAGAAAATGGAGCAGCATGCACAGTCAGATAGAAATGGAGCCATGACACTTACCTCTACCCCCCTCACTACACAGCCCATCTAACATTTACAGACTACACAGCTACACCATCCTGACAGTCTGTTAACAATCACCAGACATACACAGACCTCTCAACTGTACAGATTCCCACAGAATGTCCAGGCTTTGTACATATATATATATATATATATATATATAGCCTCTTCCTCATAAAATGTCTGGCATTCTGCTACATCACTGGGATGATATCAGGAATGAAAGCACAAAATAATGATATACCATAACTATCAACCACTTACTTCATGGCATCTGGACAAAACCTGACATAATTTGGTGACAGAAGCCCAAAACAGGGACATATTGGAAATATTGCTGTTATAAACTGAAAAGGTTGCTGGTGTTATAGGGTCTGTTGTAACATATCTTTTCTGAGGGATATGAAGTCAGAAACACAAACTGATGTTAGCATTTACTGACTGCAATCCCCAGAGTATGCTACTGATTTGCCATGGACAAAAACTGTCTGAGGAACAGACCAAACAAGAGTCAAACCTCTGGCCATTCTGCAGATATCCCTACAGTTGAGAGTTGTGTCAACCACATAACAATGTCAGAGTTAAAATCACACAGAAAATCCATGTCCACACAAACCCTGTTAAACCAGCATTAATCCAACTGTATAACAACAATACTTACATTCTGTCCCTAAGTCTGGAACCTTCTCCCCCATTTTGTTGGGCTGCCTCCACATTTTTTGTTGTAAGTGGTATTTCCAACTACCCTCAGTGATGCTGTTGTCCACACACCTCCATTATGTCCACCTTACAGGCAAGGAAAGGGGGCAACACCCACATGAAGCACTTAATTATAGGAGTGTGTGGCCATGCCATTGGCTATAGGAATAACAACACAGCTGTTCTGCATGCAATTAGCAAGTGGGGGACACCGATTGGTGCACAGGCCATCACCGGCTCATGAGCATTAACTACAAAAGGCAAGCTGCTGCTTATGCAAAACAGGTCTATACCTCTACATGTGTCGACAGAGAGACAGAGACAGAGACAGGGACAGAAACCAGCAATACTTGGAAAAAAAATAAAAAGGTGTGTCAAACAAGTAACATGTAGTGGAATGCAGTAGGGGGTATGCAATAATGGGAAGTAGGATGCTAAACAAATATGTCTCAACAAGACTTGCTATACTGATGTATTGCTGAAGAGTACCTATGGCCATAGTATATGGGTCTGTCTGCAGTGACATACATCACAGCTGAAGCCCCTGAGTCACCCCAGGAAAGGATAGCTCACATATGACTACAACTGGAGTGTCTGTTGTACAGTACTGACTGTGACACTGCTAGGCCAGCTAGTGGGATGTCATAAATATCCATATGTTACTTGTGAATACAACTGTGATGCACATGTTTGTCTCACAAATCTAAGAGACCTATACGGGGTATGTGCATAGTAAACTACTGTCGCAGATGTGTCTGTTGAACTGCATGTGATATACTGAGCTCATACTATTCAAGTTTCCAGTGTTATGCACACTGACCATATGTGTGCCTCATATTTGTAGTCATTTACTCATAGAGTTGTGTTATGTCTGGAATCTGTGAATACTGACATTAGAAAATAACAGCATACATATGAGTGTTGGACATCCTCCAGGGTATTCCTGTGAATGCAAAGCTTGCTGTGCTATCAACTGACTTAAGTGTGTTACAGCAATATTAATAAAGTGTCACTAATTTTGGGCCATTGCCGCCCATTTAAGTGTGCCATCCTCCAGATGTCCTGCTCTAACAAATTGAGAGATATGACTGAGCAGCAAGAGTGTAAATGCAGTGTGCCATACTGACATAGAACAGAAATGTACATCAGGTATTACCTGTGCACATATGTGTATGACTAGTTGTAGCTGGAAGCCTCAAAACAATAGACATCAGATGCAAAACTTCAGATAAATAAGTTGTACATGTTGTATATGTGTGGAATCTTAATTTCTGTGCATCCAACAGACATAAATTTCTACATCTACTGGTTGTTGCATTGCCATGACACAGACATGAGTACTAGAATAAGCATGATTATCAGGTTGAAAATGGAGAGGTGTCCAACTGTGTTAGGATCTTGCGTCCATGCCTACTACAAACAGCTATATGAGCACCTACATAGCTGTATGGACTCAGCAATACTTGACTCATAAAACTTGCCTACACCAAGGTGGGGTAATCCCATTTACACATCCACATAATCGGTCACTATATTGGCTGTACAAATCAAAGTAGGAGCAGGCATTAACTTGGGAGCAAGTTAACCTGTGTCTGAACAAGCATATAAGGTCACAGGTGAATTACTGCAAGGCTAACTGTGAGTACAAATTGGACACATCTACCAAGGCCAATCACAAGGCCATGTTCACATATGTCTTCAATCTCAGAGGCAAGAACCCAACCCACCCTGTACTGGTGGTCAATCACGCCACATACACACACAGCATAGCTATAGCCAACCTGCTGCAGACAGGTTAAGGGAAAACCTCACGCTCCTGTCCTACCATCAGTATAAGTGGATATGCACAGCACCCACACTCCTTCTCTCATCATCAGGGAGCAGGTCCATAATGACTAATCAAAGGCAACAAAAGTAAATCTCCATGGGACCTGATAACATCCCTGTCTGCATCCTACATTAACTCAGGCATATGCTCCCAGCTCCATAACACATTGTACGCAAGCAAAGCCTGAGCACCACTGACATCCCATCTGTAAGGAAGATGGCCACTGTCATCCCTCTACACAACAGTGAATGATGAATGGTGGATTATGCAATTTAGTAGCCCTCACTGAGGGGAACATGACACATCAGGACCAGGAGTGCAAAGCAAGCTCATACTGTGCTGATAGATGAACGGAGTATGATGTGGTCATAAGTGGTTGCTAATGCTAGCCAATGTTGATATGCAGGTTATGCGAATAACATTGACCAATGTATGAGATTGTGTGATGTGTTTCCCTGTTTATGTCTTCCAGGTGGAATGCAGCGTGCAATGCAGCCAGCATACACTGCAGCTGAAACTGCGGCCATTACTGAAATGATAATCCAGCACCATGGGGTGATGTTTGGCCATAGCCAACAGAATCTGTGAGAGCAGACCACCCTGTGGGAAGAGCTTGTCCACAGAGAAACCAACTTGGGCCACCATAGATACACATACGATCAAGTTAGGCATCGGGTGACTGATCTGATATGCCATGCCCAGCAAAGGGCTACTGCCATGGCCAGGAACTGTACCGCCACAAGTGGGGGTCCTGCTATGCAGGCCCCACTTAAACTAACACAAGAGCTCCTTGCCAACCTTCTGGCAGCCACCACATGCTAGCAAAGTCAGCACACATAAGTTGTGGAGGTGAGTGCCACCCAGACAACAGGCGAGGTGCATCCAGGTAAGACCCCAATGCACATCAACTGAATACTGTAGCAGTCATACTGGCTTCTATAGAGTATCTAGATGCATATGTCAGGTCAAACTGCATTTGTGGGTAGGGTTTTGTAATGCACACAAGTGCACATCTATGTTGAAGGACAGCAAATTGTGTAGTATCAGAGCTTATATTGTACATGTGCAAAAAAGTAGCATTCATTTTATACCAATGCCACATATGAGTCTGCTGACAATACCTCTCCCCCACAACTACATAGGTACCTTTGGTCTGGATGTGGGAAAGCAACCTGAAGCTGGTGAGTATGGTATTGTCCTGTTGTGGCTAACCAATAACCTAGACATGTTAAGGTCATGCATTTTACCATGCACACAAGTGTTACTCTTAGCCATATTGCGATATGTGCATGTTCACTTGTACTAGAGTTAACTGCATTGCATGAAAGTGGTCATCACAGCGACCTATTTGCAGGAGATGTAACATATCTTTAGCATACCTCACAACCTGTCAGTGCAAGAAATCTGGACAAAGAGTGACAAAATGGGGGGACAAAGGGCCAAAACTAGGGACATATTTTAAAAGTACTGTTATACAATGCATATAAAAAGTGCACACACCCCTGTTAAAATGCCAAGTATCTGTGCTATACAAAAATGAGACCACAATAAAACATTCCACAACTCTTTCCACCTTTAATGTGACCTATAACCTGTAAAATACAATTGAAAAACAAACAAATCTGTTAGGGGACCAAGTATGAAAAATAAAAAAAATTATAATAAGCTTGATGCATAAGTGTGCACAGCCTGAAGCTAATACTGTGTTGAAGCAACTTTTGATTTAATTACAGCATTATGTCTTCATGGGTACACACCTGCCATCAATTACAGAGAATCTTTGATTAACAACAAATAATGGTCAGCTGTCCTACTAGGCTTTTCCTGACATTTACTCGGTTGCCTGCTACAGCAACAGCCATGGTTCACAGAGACCTTAGAAAGCATCAAAGGGATCTCAATGTTGAAAGGTATCAGCCCAGAGAAGGGTACAAAAACATTTCCACAGCATTGCATATACCATGGAACATGGTGAAGACAGTCATCAAAAGGTGGAGAAAATATGGGACAACAGTGATATTACAAAGAAGTGGATGCCCCTCCAAATTTGATGAAAAGACAAGACCAAAACTGGCCAGGGAGGCTGCTAGGAGTCCTACATCAACACTAAAGGAGTTTCAGGACAACAGTCTCCAGTATTCTCCTTATGTCTTGCCTATGGGGTAGGTTTGGAAGATGGAAGCCTTTTCTCAGAACAACATCCAGGCCTTGCAAAATTCTGAAAAAAACAATACATTAAGTATCCCAAAAGCATGTGTGAAAATGTGTTATGGTCTAATGAGACCAAGGTTGAACTTTTTGGTCACAATTCCAAAAGATTTGTTTGGTGCAATAACAACACTGCATATCACCAAAAGAACATCTTCCCCACGGTGAAGCATGGTGATGGCAGTTTCCTGATTTGGGGTTGCTGTTCCTAAGCTGGAACTGGGGCTTTAGCCAAGGTGGAAGGGATTATGAACAGTTCCAGATATCAGTCCCTTTGGGCCCAAAATCTTCAGGTGTCTGCTAGATAGCTGTAGATAGAGAGGAATTTCACCTTTCCACACGACAATGACCCAAACCATACATCCAAATCAACAAAAGAATGGCTTCAACAGAAGATATTCAACATTTTCAGAGCCCACACCCACATCCAATAGAAAATCTGTGGGGTGACCTGAAGGAGGCTGTGCAAAAGAGATGCCCTTGCAATCTGACAGAGTTGGAGGGCTTTTACAAGGGAGAGTGTGCAAATATTGCCAAGTCAAGATGTGCCATGCTGATAGAATCCTTCCCAAGAGGACTGGATATTGTAATTAAATCAAAAGGTGTTTTAACAAAGTATTAGTTTAAGGGTGTGCACACTCACGAAATTAGCCTATTGTAGGTATTTCATTTACTATATGTTACCCCTAACTGATGTGTATGTTCTTCAATTGGATTGCACAGATTATAGGTCACATTAAAAGTGTGAGAAGTTATGACATGATTTCCATGGTCTCATCTTATATATCACAAAAAACTTGGATGTTAACAGGGGTGTGTACACTTATTATATCCACAGTGAGCTTAAAAAGTTGTTAGAGTAACTGGATTTGTTTTAACACACATTTACTACAGGTTTTGAAGTTTGCAACTCAAATTATGTCATTAATTAGTGATGCCAATCCTCAGATCATCCCAGTAATGTGTCAGACAAGCATAGGAGTTATGAGGAACAGACCAAAAATATGATACACACATCTAGACATTCAGTGAAACTCTGTACAGTTGAGAGGTATGTTCTGTAGGAGTTGTCACTGTGCTATACAGGTGTACAGCAATAATGTGTACATGGGTGCAGTGTGTGCTAGGTGAAGACCCATCACCTACTAGCACTACTCACATATCCCAGAGGTGTATATTAGTAGTAACATTAAGTGGAAAGGGCTGCACTGCATGATGTTGAGGGCCTGTCCAGAGTGTGTATGTTGTGGTCTGACTGTGTGTCATGAGTGTCACCAGTTGGCTATTGTGAAGTCTGTGTAATGCCTTTGTGCCACCTCACCTGTATGTGTGTGTGTGTGTGTGTGTGTGTGTGTGTGTGTGTGTGTGTGTGTGTGTGTGTGTGTGTGTGTGTGTGTGTGTGTGTGTGTCTGTAACAACAAACCTGATAGGGCAGGTATTAATTTACATATGTTGTCTTCCCCTCACAGGTGGACATGGTGGTCATGGTCCCTCCTGCACAGAATCTGAGGTCAGTGTCTCTGCAGACTGACATTGATGGTGGTCCTACTGAGTCACAGTTGGAGTTGTCAGGGGCTGAATCTGTGCCATTGGTTTGCATCCCCCAGTCATCCACAATGTCTTTGCACACAGTCACAATGCCCAGACATACCCTGTCCCCAGCAGCCACAGATAATGGACAGTTGGCAGGTGGTGGCATGTAACAGTCTAGTGTGGTGACTATGGCAAGTGTGAGTGCAGACACTAGCCATAGCCAGAGTGCAGGTGAGGTCCCACACAGGTGGATGGACAGGGGTACTCAAAGGAGGACCACTGCCCATCAATCCACTGTCACAAGTGCCACAGCAGGTGTCACCAGATGCATGTTTAGAGCTGTCATGGATGCACAGATACGTAGTGAACGCAACACTAGACAAATACTCAGGGTCTTGGATGCAACTCTTCCTGGCTTACATGATGACATATGTGACCTTGTTGAGGTCACACATCAAAATACTGAGGACATGAATAGATGGTGGGGTGAGTTCTTGGCAATCCTTGACCATGGAATGTCTGTGCTGCAGCGTGTGGTGGGAGATAGGTGTCAGCCACGTGAATGTAGGTAGCACCAACATCAGCTGAGAGCCTACGTGGCCATGCACCTTCACACTCCTGTAGTGGCAGTACCACCAGCACTACTGAAGGGGGGTGCTGTCCACACCACAATGGAGCAGGCCATAGGCACCTGGTCCTGGCTGTCCCATCTGGGGCATGGATCCAGCAGACAGCAGTCACCATTGGGGAGTAGTACTGCATCTGGCCTTGGGCCTGGTGATGCCAGTGATACCAGTGGCAGAACCAGTTCATGTGTCCATGGCCAGAGATGGTGAACTGTACTCCCTGTCGTATATGGTCCACAGTTGTCTAACATACCCCTGTGTAGGGCAGCCACATGGTGTGACTGTGTGCATACAATCACACACACATGACCATCACAGCCAGATCACCTCCAGACACACACACACCACCTCTGCATGGCCCATTCATGGAACACCCCTCCAAACACACACACACACACACACACACACACACACACACACACACACATGATGACAACCATATGGCTCAGTCTAGGCCTCTGGCAAACCCACACAACACCCTGTGCATATGATAACACCTGTGCCACATCCCTGTCATCCATACCACCAATACAGGGACATGCTAATATGGTTCTGATGCACATGGTGAATTCAGTACAGTTTAGCTATGTAATGTTGGGAAAGGTGCTGTCAGCTGGCATTTATAATGGTTACACTTCAGAGTGTGTGTACCTTTTTAGCCATAATGCATTATTGGTGTTAGTAACACTGACTGAATGTAGTCTCACATGCTGTATTCTATTTGTGTTCTAGTTGTCTGCGTGTCAGCAGGATGTGGCCTTGCAGACATTGCCAATGAGGGGTATGGCAGAGTGGTAACACATCAACCATGTCATATCCAAGGTACAGCTGTGTATGTACACATTTATCACGTCTGTGTAACAGTTATTGCATGTGCCATAGAGCTTATAGGGCTGAGGCGTGTATACAGGTAAGTCTATGGTGGTTGACATTAGCAGCGCTTGTAAAGTGGACAATAGTCATTGTAGTGGGTGGAACACAACTCAGATTGTTAAAACACACCCCCAGAGGATATCATGTCAAACAAACACACAGATAATACTGTTCTCTCACACACACACACACACACACACACACACACACACACACACACACACACACACACACACACACACACATAAACAGGATCACAGTTGCCAGTGTTGGGTGTGGAACCCCTACCCATCTAGTTAGTGGTACTACAGTGTTATACAGTTATCACAGGTGGCACAAAACTAGTAGTGTGTTGATGTTCCAAGGTACCTGTAAAGTGAATAACATCATGTGCCCTCATGCAATGGGGGGTGTACTTGGTGGGAAAGGACTCATTATACTGTCACATACAAATCTACATGCTCACAAACACTGCTATACACACCAAAGCACACACACACACACACACACACACACATTTGTCAGTACTGACATTAGCAGCATGGCCTATCATGTTATTCATTCCGTACTGTTCCATAGTTGTTGCACACAGCATGGGGATTATAGGGCTGAAGAGTGTCTACAGATACCTCTATGTTAGATGTAAACAGTGACCTTCACAAAGTGGACCTTGGGACGTGTACTGGGAATACCATAGCCTAAAATTGTAAACCATGGCCATCTGATGGATATAGTTCTCACTCAAACAAACACACATGATACTGTTCTCACATACACACTTTTGATAGGACTGAGATTAGAATCCTTACCTATCTAGTCATTGCTACTACAGTGTTATGCATTTATCACATGGTCCAGAAAGCTTAGAGGGTGAACAGTGTCCCAAGGTAATGCTAAGGTGAACAACATCACCAGGCCTTACAAAGTATGGTAATGGGTGATGTACTGGGTGAGAATGGACCCAAAATACCTTAATCTACAGTTATACACAGTTACAAACGCAAATACACTCATACACATATTTGCCAGGACTGAAATTAGCAACCCCGCTGATCTTGTCAGTTCATACTGTTACATAGTTCCTGCATGCAGCAGGGGCTTATTGGGCTGAAGAGTGTCAACAGATACCTCTACAGTTGATGAAGACAGCAGGCCTTGTAAAGTGTAACTTGGGACATGTAAAGGGAGTACCATGGCCTAAAAATGTAAAACCCACCCCCCAAATGGATATAGTTCTCACTCAAACACATACACAGGATATAGTTCTCCCACACACAGTTGCCAGGACTGCGATTAGAACCCCTACCTATTTAGTTATTGTTAATACAGTGTTATGCATTTATTGCATGCACCATGGAGCTTATAATATGAAAAGTGTCCCACAGTTCTTCTAAGGTAAACAACATCACCAGCCCTTGTAAAGTATGACAATGGGCAGTGTACTGGGAGAGTGAGGCCTCAAAATGCTGTATCCTACAAATATACACACTTATAAACACTTACACACATAAACATTTGCCAGGACTCAGATTAGAGCCCCTACCTATGTAGTCATTGGTACTATAGTGTTATGCAGTTACTGCATGCACTACAGAGCTTATAGCTTAAAGAGTGTCCTAAGATACCTATCAAGTGAATAACATCACCATCCCTTATAAAGTATGGCAATGGGAGGTGTACTGTGTGAGAAGGGCTTCAAACTACTTTCACCTACATGTTTACACACTCACAAACACTTTTATACACACACACACACACACACACACACACACACACACACACACACACACACACACACACACACACACACACACACACATTTTCCAGTACTGAGATCCATAGGTTCATAGGTTCATATGTGTGTACTAGGCAAATGACCATGGAGCCTTTACAAGCCTAGCCCATAGGATTGCCCTAGCATTGTGCCATCTGACATTACTTCCATGTGTGTCTATCGAGTATAGCCACTGTAGTAATCCCTGGGGTGAGATTTCGATTCTCCATCCACTCATCCAGATTTCTATTGCAGAGGTCCAGTGAAGTGCTCTGCTTGACATGTATGTGAAGTCTATTTCACAGTGTGGCCAGTCTCTGGTTTATGAACCTGTCCCTCCAGCATGTTCTGTTGATTGTGGAAATGGGGTTAAGGTCTCTGGGGCATGTGGTGTGAACGTATTGGGTTTCTTTAGATGTAGCATGCCTAACAGAGCTGGGTCGGACATGGCTTTGTAAGTCAAGCAGAGATTGCCTTTAAGTACCCAATATGAGTTAGAGAATAGTTCAAGTTATTGGAGTCTGTCCAGATAGGACAAGTGTTTAAGGCCTAGGATCCTCTTTGTGTGGTACTTTTGCAGCCTCTCCAGTTGTTGCAGGTGTCTAGTGAGGTACATGCCAAATGGGCCATTGTACTCGATGATTGGCCTAATGAAGGAAGAGTAGAGGGAGACAATGACCTCTTTCTTCCTGTATGCAACACCCTTAGTAATGAGATGTGCCACATAGAAGGACATTCTGACTACAGTGGCACCACGTTGGTCAACAGAAAGGTTGCTGTTAACCTATGTTCCCAGTTCTCTTATCACAACATCTGTGTTCAGTGGACTACTATTGCTGTAGTGATTCATGGAAATCAAGTTGTTCCCATAGGAGATGGTGACACATTTTCTGGCATTGAGCTTAAGTCCAGGGTTCAGAAAACAGCTGTAGGTCTCAGTGAGACCTTTCTGCAGGATGTCAACATCACTTGGGGAGGTAATAATAGCACCCACCTTTCAGTTGTCGGCAAACATTTTCAGCCAGAGTCCCTTTGTGTTGTGCTGGACTTCTGAGGCGTAGATACCGAACATGAGGGGACCCAGGACCAGACTCTGTGGTACTCCACTCATGACTGGTCAGCAGTCTGACATGGAGTCCACTGCTTTCACACTGTAGGTTCTATCTGTGAGCCTGTTTGCAACCCACCTAGTGATAGAGGGGTTGAGGAATAGTTGAGTATGTTTTTCTATGATTCCTGAGTGGAGAATGGTATCAAAGGATTAGAAGCCCCACCTATCTTGCTATTTATTCAATACTATTGCATAGTTATTTCATGTGGCACATAGCTTATAGGGCTGCAGAGTGTCTACAGCTACCTCTACACTGGATGACTACAGTGGGCCTTATAAAGTGCACATTGGGATATGTACAGGGTGGACCACAACAAAAAACTGAAAAACCTGCCCTCCAATGGATATGGTTGCTAACCCCACCCCACCCCCACACACACACATTTACATTTGACAAGAGTCAGTTTAAAACCCCTACCTAACTAGTTATTTGTACTATAGTGTTGCACAGTTATCACACATGCCACAGAGCTTATATGGCTCTAGGCTGCCCAAAGGTACATCTAAGGTGACTGACATCAGCAGGACTGCTAAAGTAGGGCAATGGGAAGTGTTATGGGTGTAAATGGGCTCAAAATCTTTAACCTATACATACTTTTACATTTGCCAGGATGGAGTTTAGAACCCCTACCTAACTGGTTATTTGTACTATAGTGTCACACAGTTATCGCACATGCCACACAGCTTATAGGGCTGAAGGGTGCCCAAAGGTACTTCTAAAGTGATTGATCAGCAGAACTGTTAAAGTAGGACAATGGGAGGTGCAGTTTGTGTAGTGGGTGGGAACCAACTAAAACACTTATTCTTACACCATCAACCCCACACAACCACATTTACATGTGCCAGGGCTGTGACAATGGGAAGTGTACTGGGTGGCAAAGGACTAAAACACTTATTCCTACACACACACACACACACACACACACACACACACACACACACACACACACACACACACACACACACATATGCCAGGACTATGGTTAGACCCTCTGCCTATCTAGTTATTTGTATTATAGTGTTACGTAGTTATCATATGCACTATAGATCTTATAGGGCTGAAGCCAATCCAAAGGTACTTCTAAGGTGAATGACATCAGCAGATCTTGTAAAGTAGGGCAATGGGAAGTGTACTGGGTGGGTAAGGCATCATAATACTTAGACCTGCAGATACACACACACACACACACACACACACACACACACACACACACACACACACACACACACACACACACACACGCACACACACACACACACACACACACACACACACACACACACACACACACACACACACACACACATGCACAAAGGTAGGTGATGTGATATTACAACCTCCACCTCAATACCTTCAGACAATGATTCTCATCTTCATGCTGGCACATGCCAGTGCTTACAACTTATATGAAACTGTCTTCATCAGGACATCACTCTCTGCCATTCAGGGTATCCCTGTGCATGACTCTCTCTCTCTCTCTCTCTGTGTGTCTCACTCTATCACTGCCTATCTCTTTCCTCCCCATGTCTATGTGTGTATATGCTTGACATATTGTAATATATTGCCCATATATATATGTGTGTGTATCACATGCAACAGATGCAGTTATAACACATATGGAACACCTACAGCTGTTTCTGAGTCTGATGGGTGTGTGTGGAGACAGGTGTACATAGGTGTGTGTATGCAAAGACATCTGCAGAATACAGATATATGAAGTCAGTTGTGGTTTCAGACATGGGCTTTATTTCTATAAGTGTTTGTGGTTTCAGACATGGGCAGTATGACCTTCTATAGTAAGTGTGGGAATCCATTCCAGGAATAGTTGTAACTCCAGTCCAGGGTGTTGTGTGCTACAGCCATACCTTGCAACCTGTTTGTGCAAGATATCTGGAGACAGGTGGTCAATATGGGGAAACAATGGCCCAAACATAGGGGGATACTGTAACTATAGCTCTTATTAATGTATGTGTTGCTTGAAATACAGAGTTTGTTTTTGCAGACATTTTCAGACTTGTTTGACACTGTAATGTATTGTGTCATTAACTACAGACAGATATCATCAGATCATCACAGTTATTTACCTGAGAAATATGAGATGGATGTTGCACAAGCCAATATTATGAGGCAAAGGCTAGACCTTCTTGCACAATCCGGACAGTTGGGAGGTGTGGATACAGCCGATTGACTGATGAAGCTGAGTAACAGGTCCAGCACCTTGGTGATATACTCGCTGGGGATCTCCTGGTTGTGTGGTATTCTTCTTACCTGAAAGGTCATATCCTGGTGTGGCCATATCTCTCAACTGTACAGATTTTCACAGATTATCTAGATTCATGCCTCACATATCTGGTCAGTTTCCCTTCACATTGTGGTTTTCTAGCAAGTTTGTTGTAAATCACTCAGGGTTGCAGGGAACAATGACCAAACATTAGAGTTTTAGAATTCACAACCTTCATGACATCCATGCTACTACACACCCTTCTGTTATTCTATCACCTGCCTAACATTATGAGAGCATTATTTCAAAATTGTCCTATAGATGAACCTTTATCCCACCATTATGTATGGCTTTGTCCAGATTTCTTGCTCTACGAGGTTGAGAGGTATGCTACTAGCATTTAGCGGCATGGTCTGCCATTTGCTTTTTGTTGATTGTGCTATGTTGGTACTATGGACCCCATGGCATTCCCTACCACAGCACTATGGTTGAGGCATGAGCCTTTGTCAGAGGCATGTAGGCCATGTGAGACTGCGGCAGGCCATCTGTGGCAAGGCAGTGCATTCCCAGGCTGACAGGCAGTGGACCCCCTGGGGTGACAATGGTAAGTGAGCCAGGTGTTACTGACAATCACTTTCTGTTCATATTGATCCATCACTCTGGGTGACAGCAGTATGCTTCTTACAGCTAGAGACATACCTGCATGGGACACATACTCAGCATGCTGCACCTTTCTATAGTCCATGAAGTACTTCTGACATCATTCACACTGCCATGGACCAGGCAAGTGTGACTGATAGCTGTACCTGTTGTGGGGTGACTTGAGTGTATGTGTGATATGGCAGATTATGGCATCTGCCAAACATGTAATCATGACTTTCTCCTTATCCTAAAAGCAAACAAACCTCCGAGTAGACCAGGGAATCAACTAAAGAAAATCAATAATTGTAAATGTTGTATTGAGAGGGTCCACTTTCTAGTGTTTGATCTGTTGATTATTGGGATGATCTCCAAACAGCTGTTTGAGTACTTTAAAGGAGATTTTCCTGCAGTCCCTATGTTGTATGGGCTTCCAAATATACACAAGAACCTCAGAACTCCACCAATGCATCCTATTGTTTTGAGTAGAGGCTGGGTTACTGAACCCCTATCAATTTTTGTGGAAAGGAATTTACATGATGTGTTGGATAAGTGTTGTACTATTCTGAAAGATACCAAGTGTTTTCTTACTGAGATGAATAACTATGTTGAGGTTATTCAGGGTCCCTGCCTCTTTGTGATTCTAGATGTAGAGTCACTGTTTACAGTCATCCCCAATGACTGGGGCATTGAGAATGTAAGGGAGATACTCCACAGTAATAATGTCCCAAACAATAAAGTGACTCTGATCTGTTCACTACTCAAGATTATACTCGAGAATAATTTGTTTATCTTTGGCAGGGGGTTGACGTGGCTATGGGGACAGCTTGTGCCAATAGCTACACCAACCTTTCCTTGGCTAACTGGAAGCTAAGTATCTCCTATCTAACAATGCCTACTGTACTTTTATTAAATGGTACAAAAGGTTTGTGGATGACATTTTTTTTTTGTTTTGGCAAGGTACAGAACAACAATTGCTTGATTTCATTTGTTTTTTGAATCAGTTGAATGGGTTCCTTACATTTACTTCTAAATATTCAGCAGTTGAGCTGGAATCTTTGGATGTTAAAGTAACTAAAGATATGGCTCACAATGTTTCCACAACTATGTACAGGAAGAAAGTGAGGAAGAACAATATTTTGCATAATACTAGTATGCATCTGAAGCATACTAAGTCTAATGTACTCAGAGGTCAGATTGTTCGTATGATGCGACTTTGTAGTGATGATGCTCAACTAATGACGGCGCTGCAGACTCTTAAACAAGCGTTTATTGAGAGAGGCTACAAAGCTGAAGTTATAGATATACAGATAGTCCAGGCTTGGAGTGAAAGGCAAGGCAGGTGCAGACCCTATTTGTTTAATGGTTCTAGTATTAATGTTACTACTGATATGAATGTCAATGCCAATTCTATAGGGACCAAAGGCTGTATTAATTGTAATAAGATTAGAATGCATGTGACTTTTGCTAGTGATATACATATGGTTTGTAACATCATTAGGAGTAACTGGGATATTCTCTCAACCGTTAATGAGTTAGAAGGTGTTATAGCTTCTGAGCCTCATTTTGCATTTAGGAATAATAAGTCCCTCAAGAGGCAATTATGCTGCAAAACACAACATACAACACCACACATCCTGTCCGATAGAATGGGGACATACATGTGTAGGAGATGTACAGCTTGTACACACATACATAATGGTGGGTATTTTAAGCATCCCCACCTTGGCTTTAAAATAGATAGTAGATTCTATGCCGATTGCCAGACTAGTAATGTGGTATATTTCTGCTATTGTACTATGTGCTTCTCATTCTATGTAGGTAAAACAAATAGGGTGTTAAAAGACAGAATTCTGGAACACACTAGAGATATTAGGAACGTTAAAGAAACTAATGCCCTAGCTTTACATGTAGCTAAAACAGGCATAGATCATAAATTCAAGTTCCTTGTTCTGGAGATTATGCATGATACTATAAGAAGAGGTGACTTAAGTAATAGAACCGAATCCCATGAGCAAAAGTGGATCATAAGTTTCCAGGCAGATAAACCTCCAGGTTTCAATAATAGGGTCTCCCTCAAACCATTTTTGAAGGTGAGAGTCCCAAAGCATTGACATTTCCTAAATATAATAACAACTTTATGCATTAGTAGGGTTATACTGTTTTAATATTCCTAGTAGGCCTTGTTATTGTATTTCTGTATTCTCTTGAGTGAGATATGTTCTGTAGGTTAATTGATTTGTATGGTAGTATTAATGTTTATTAACTGCATTTATAAATTTTACCATCACATTGCTCTCATACATAATTGTGTTTTTAAATTATATGTATCTTTTCAATGAGTTTGTAGTATAGCTTACCATGCTATGTGTTAATTGGAAAGTTCATTGAGTATATCTCTCTCAGTTTTAACACAGGATTTTATCTCATACAATTTTGTATTTTTTATATGTTTGTAGTGAGCTATTAAATACTATTTGGCATTTTATATTTTAAAGTAATTAGGCTTAATCTGCAGCATGATTGGTTGGGTGGGTAATTATAAGGAAGTGTGCTATGAAGCGAATGTTATTTCCGAAAGTGCTCACGTTTTGTATTAAAGTTCTTTTATATTAACTTTCTGCCGTGTGGAACCACCTTTGTTTTACTTTCTCCTTTTCCTGCCTGGTGTGTGCCACATCTATGTGTCTCACAGTGGAGCCTTCTATGAGTAATATGTTGTGTGTATGGTAAGGCCTTAGTGTTTGCAGGACCCTGGTGTGTGGGGTATGTGTGGTCTGTGGTGTGTAGGTTTTTGAAGTTCTCATGTGTTTTTGCCTCTGAGGTGTCCTTTACTTGGGGTTTGATTTGTTGTGGACCGCCATTTATGTGGGAGTGTGTTGTGTATTTGTAGGTAATGCTTACTGACTTCATACAGTGCAGGGCACCTATGTTACTGCAAAATGTGCTCTGGTGTGGTGTGAGCATGGAAAATGCTATAACATCACACACAAGGTTATGAACTACGCAAGTCTGAGCATAACTATTTGTCAGGTTGTCCATCATTGCACCACTACATCTGCTGGGGTCCTCAGACAGTTTGTGTTATTATGCGGCTACATGTTGGTCTAGCTGCCAAACTGTCACTGACTCTGACATCTGGACAGGCCCACATATGACAGTCAGATGAAGGTCCACACATGGAGATAGGGTGTTGATACTGTTCTGCCATACATTGACAGTTGGGGGACCAGTTTGTTACTTGCTTGCTTTCTGTTATGGGTGTGACATCTGCTTCTCCACTGTCTGCCATTGATGTTTTGACATGACCTTTTCTTGTTTTGCAAATACTTTGCAGGCTAATTCAGTGTTAGGACAAGCAGAACAGATATACAAGGCATACCTGTGCTCCTTCTGTGACAACCTGCCATTCCAGGGGTATGGCTGTTTCCAATGACATGTTGTCAGTGCTGACACAGTAAGGTGGCAGCCTTGTATGACCTGCCAGTACACTGACCTTCAGGTACTTGCTGTGCTACTAGACACATACCTCTCAACTTGGAAACATCAAAAATCTGGACAAGGCCCATGAAAAATAGATACAAATCTGTATGCTGATTAACATCTAATTTGCATACATAATTACATAACCCCACCCACTCCAATGGAATTGTGGGATGCCAACTTTCAAATGCAAACTGAAAAACAGGCAACAAAAATATGGCACCTGAGTCCCCCTGCAGCCATTCCAATGTCCCATTACCTGGTGATTTCTCCCCATATACCATAAACACTAATGTGTGCATACTGCTTTACTTCTACAATGATTATTTGGATTTTACATTTTGCAGCACAACAATGCACAAACACTAACAGACATCTCCTAAACAAAGCAATACTGTCTCACAATGAAAATAGACTTGGCATTAAAACTTCTCTGCCCTTGAAACTCACATTAATTGAAATAGCATTGAAACCCACACACCACATCCAAAGACAATGCATCTGACCAGTGGCGGATAAATATTACCTTTGGGCTGTTTTCAAATCATTGGCCCCTTGCACACAACACAAGACACATACATGTGTTCTTTTCTTTGATACACCTTCCTGACTTTAAGTTATATTCCTTGTATAATACAGCACACTTGTTAGAACGCATTTTAAATTTATTGTTTGGACATTTTTCCAGTAGGCTGTACTGTAGGCAATGAAACAAAATGCATGAACCAATAATGACAAAACTGCTCAATTCAGAACATTTCCATCATAAAAGTCTACTTCCATACCCACACTATAAATAGAATGACAGTAGTGTAAGCCATAGGCATCTTGCACAGCTTCTTGCACTTATTTTCAACTTCAGTTTTTTTATGGGGGGGCAAAAGTTCAAAAACCAGGGACACATTTTAAACATTGCTTGTATCATTTTGGAAAGTTGCTAGAATAAAATGTGTTACCACCATGCATGTCACTGGTAAGTCTTGAGCCCAGGACCCTATGCACTACAGTCAGAGCAACATACCACTATGCCAAATCAGAAATTCCTGAAAAAAGGAAGACTGAAACTTAATGACTATCATTTAGTGAATTCAGTTCTCACTTCTCACCATAGCTCTCCACCTCTTAGCACAAAAAACCTGAACAAACAATGCCAATAATGGGGGAATACAAATTCAGTTCTCACTTCTCACCATAGCTCTCAACTCTTAGAACAAAAAACTGGACAAAGCTCACAAGTGGTGGTGGCTAGGAACTTACCACAGACACATTTTAAACACTGCTTGTATAATTTTGGAAAGTTGCTAGACTAAAATGTTGTGTTACCACCATGCATTTCACTGGCAAGTCTTGAACCTAGGACCCTATGCACTACAGTCAGCACAACATACCACTATGCCAAATCAGCAGTCCCCTAAAAAATAGGAAGACTGAAATTTAATGGCTATGTTGTAGTGAATTCAGTTCTCACTTCTCACCTTAGTTCTCAACCTCTTAGCACAAAAAACCTGGACAAACAACAAAGCCAATAATGGGGGAATGCAAATTCAGTTGACTTCTCACCATAGGCTTAGCTCTCAACTCTTAGCACAAAAAAATGTAGACACAGCTCAGAAATGGTGGTGGCTAGGGACTTTAGGCTCTTTTTACCCTGTACCAAAGATACAGGGTTTGAGCCTGAATACATGCTGCTGCTAATAAATCCAGTCTCCAGCCCGGCTGCTGCTAATACATCCAATCTCATTCCTGAAATGAAATAAATCCAATCCTGCTCACGCATTGCCCCAAACATGTCCTGCTCTTGAAATGAGTGCATTGTCCTGCTCTTGAAATGAGTGCATTGCCCTGCTGCTAATACATCTAAAATCCATTTCCTGCTTGCTCTTGGCTGCTGCTGTTTCCCGCTCACATTTGCAGACGGAAATGACGACGTGAGCTCAAGAAGCTCAGTTCTGACTGGCTGATAGCCCTGATGGAGCTGATGTAATCATACATGTGATGATGTCAGCTCTGACAGCACGATATTCGAAAAAAATAAGAAACTAAAGAAAAAAATCGGAAATGAAGGGGTGCCACTCAAGAATCATGGCACTCCTTCATTTGGACCCCAAAACTCGGTAAAAAACAAGTAATTCAGTATGATTGAGAGGTCTGACTAGGCACCATACCTGTCTACATATGAAAGCCAGACATCTGAACAAAGCCATAAGTAATTAGGTGACAAAGGCCTAAATACAGGGTCCATTTTAACTATTGGCCTTACAAACCTAGAAGGGTGGTACAATAACTGATTTTGCATTAGCATGCATTTTCTATAGGGTATGAAGTCTGAGACACTACAATCCATCATTATTTTCTGAATTTAGACTTTTGTGGATTCCCAATTATTTGCCACACAGTTACTATTTCATGATAAAGACACCACAAATATGATGCAAACCTCTGTACATTCTGCAAAATGTCTGTACAGTTGAGAGGTATGGTAGTCACTGTGTAGGTTACTCCGACCTGTGTATTGTTCATATGTGTGGCCCCCTGTCCATGACCTGTCTAGCTTACTGGCAGTAATGGATATTGACATCTGGATAGTGTGTACAACTCCCACCATAGGTGTAGCTGACATGCAAAATAGTTGGCACTGTGATTCTTGGAACATGGCCCTGTCTACCACAGTACTGTACTTAGGCCACTAAGACACAACAGCCAGGAGTAAGTGCTGGCCACATCCTGACAGTATTTCCCACGCATATACATAGATCATTGACCCCTGCATATTGTGGACATGCAACAAATTATCCTGTTGATTGGGGCAGCCCTGGCAATGTGTGCTCTGCTGCTATTACCCTACAAACATACATGTTACTGCATTTCTATGTGAATATGGGTGTGGGTAGGGCACACTTGTCAATGGTACAAATTTGCACATACTGTGCTGATATTGGCTTTATGTTTTGGTTCCATTTTGCATAGTATTGTACCCTGTCTTGGAGAATAGAGGCATCTCACTAGAGATGACAGATTAGATTGTAATGGCATACAATTGAGTTTCAGACTTCTTACCCTTCAGAGCCTTACTGCAACTGCACGGCCTGCTGTGATATTCCTGTGTAAGTCTGTAGGGGGTATTCCATCATTGATGCCATTTATGGCAATTTGCCAGACATTCCTTTATGGTTTTCTATGGCTGACTTGCTGGCTGAGTCTGAGGAGTGAGTATGGGATTCCCACATTGATATCCATGCATGTGACCTATGCCCCCCCCCACTTAGTTGGCCCTCCCGCATATACTGCAGTGGGATTTGTCACCTTGGATAATACTACATAATGTGGGGAAGCCAGTATTGGGCAGACATTTCCTGGTGTCCTACATAGCTGTCAGTTTTCTGCTGCTACCCCAGTAAGCCACCCCATTCCCTTCCATGCATGCAGCAATACCATAGATATGCTACCGGAACATATTACTCCATTCATTTATTGTTTAGAAGACTGACTTACCTTATGCCATAAGCAGCTGTGGGGCCGGTGGGTGAGGGCTGACTCTGTGAGATGCACACAGTACACTGCCTATACAGGATAAGCTACAGGTAGTGTGATGTGTGTGGCATCCATTTTACTGTGTGTGTGAGTCAGAGAGAGGTATCGGTCCCTGGGTCCCTACAGTGTCAGTGTGTGTGCTATGCGTTGCCTCTTTGCCAAGGCCTGGGCATAATGGGAATGCCTCCATCTGCCTATAGGAGCAGGCTCAGGTGGTTCCTCCTCTGTGTCCCTCTGTGCCTGTGGGGACATTTCAAGAAATAATTATTTTTACAGAAATCAGGTGTTGCCATGGGCTCCCCTTTTAACTTCTAATTTTCAATTTAATTGTATTTAATTGACTCTTAATTAATGTTTTTTTAATTGGATGTAATTAATCTTTGATCGTATATATGGTGATAGTGTTGTTTGATTCTTTGTCTGAAGAAGTGCACATATTTTTGGTGCATGAAAGCGCTAACAATTAAATTTTAAACAACACTCATAGACTTTCCTGGTTTGATTTGGCTGTGTTTTACCACTGGTTTTCGTTTTTTTGGATGTTCATTGGTTTTTCGTGTTTTTCTAATACTGAAATAATACCAGGCAAAACAGCACACAGCTTTAAATGTCTAAATGAGCTATGCAGCATAACTGAAGAGATGCAAAAAAAATAAATAAATAAATATAAAATAAAGTAAATCCCTGGCTTTTCCTCAGGTTTTAAAAATTCATCAGATATCCATACACTGACTGCATGTGGTGCAGGCATCTGTACTCTTCTCAAATGGCAAGACTAAGCTACACTTTGCACATTAAGTATTAACCAAAAAAACAAAATAACAAATGAAAAGCAATTGAAATCTGAATCCCAAGAGCTTTTATGTACCCAGGATCGCTCCCACTTAGATCAAACCACAACTTAAATACAAGATTGCTACAACACCATTCCAAACAGATTGCTCAAATCAGAAAATAAAATGTAGAATTACTTAAAGCAAAAATAAAACACAAAATACGGTGTCATACAATCCAAAAGACAGCTCTAAAAGGGCTAAACCAGAAAGGCAGCTTAAGTGTACGACAAAAAAAAGAAAAAATAAGGCACATTCTTGGCTTGTTCTCTGATTTTAAAAATCCATCAGTTAGTCAAACACTGAGTAAATGTGGTCCAGACATCATCAGTCTTATCAAAAGACAAAGCTGAGCTACACTTTGCACAGAATGGATTAAAGAAGAAAACAAAACAACCAATGAAAAACGAGTGCTTGGGTGCTGTAAGCTACATAGGACTTGTAGTAATTAGTCTAAATCTCTCTCTTAGATCAAATAATTACTTATGTTTATGATGACTACTACACCAAGCCAAACAGAATACTCAAAGCAGAAAATAAAATTCAGATTTTTCTCTACACAGAAAATAAAATGCAGAAATTATATTAGTAACAATTATATGCACATAATGTATTCTATTTTAATTTTTTACCTGCTAGAACATCTGCTGAGATATATTAAATCACTACTACCAGCTTGTCTCCTTGTCTCTTCCCAGTCCAAATTAACCCATGTCATTATATCTGAAAAGAAGTTCCTCCCATGACACTAACTTGAATGGACAGTCCAAGCAAATAATGTTTCTCTCTAACAGTGGCTGGCATAACAGTAACTGGTGCAGAATCCATCTTAACAATGGATTATTTATCCTCCACCAGTAGAATGTACAGTCCCTTGTTATAATCAGGAGCAAATTCAATTTAAAGATAACTTATACTGAGGTTTTACCTTTAACTCCCTCATGTGACTTTTTTCTCCAGTCTATCACTGTGGCCATTTATAAAGTGTATGTCCCATTTAGCTATACTGAAAACGTTTTGCTCCAAAACTTTGGTGTGTAATTGAGCCAGTAGATTTACTCTTTACCTTTGAAAACTGCTGTAAGGGGTTAGCCTGTCCCCATGGTTTCCTCTACATCTATGTGATATACTGTGTACCCCTGTTTTGTCCGGTTTTGCTGTGCCTGCTTGACAGAGATCACCCTTTTTATCCATTAGCAAAGCAGTGTTACACTCCTAGTCTGTTAATCAATGTAGCATATCCTCAGGCAAAATACTTATAAATTCCTTCTTTATCATGTTGCATCCCTATATTTAAAAAATAGTAACCTCGTATTCACTTATCCACCTATTTATGCACTGAAAAAAATCACTGACATTATTTTCTGTTTTTCCCTATAATCTCTGTTTTTTATTTAAGCATAAGGTATAAGCTCAGAACATTTGACAAGATGTTTTTATTTTACCATAATAGAAGCAAACCACATCAGTTATCTTGTTTAAGGCATCTGTTGCTTTACACATCAGCAGTGAAGTTAAAAACCTTATCGTTGTCCCATGTCTATTTAGTGCTGATTATACTCACACTCGCACACTTGTTATTTATGTGAATTTGTTAGCAGGGTAAAGCACTGATCAATTCTGACCAATTTCAGTCACAGCCTGGGGTTACTACACCATCACTGTTAGAATAATTATATAAAAAAACTATTAAAGTCAACCTTTATATTGAGATAATTTAGTACTGACCTTGGTGTGTATGCGTGTGCTTGGTTTCACCCCTCCCCCATTGTTAATGTATCTGACAAAGGGTCAGCATCACAACAGTGATGCTTCTCTCCTTCTTGCTTTTTTCCTTCTCTGAAGATTCTGCCAGTCTCATCTTCTCCTCCCGTCTCTCTGTTTGCAACACAATCTACTTCATTCTCTTAGCTGCCTCATTTATCAGATATATCATCTTTAATGCTATACCTTTTAATTCATTCTTTATTCTGATTTTATCAGGAAATGGACAGAGCTGCTGTTTTGGATACTTTTCATTTAAATTGACTATCAAACTTCCTTCAAGTTAACAGGACTGAATCTTAGCTTCAGTATTTCATCCTTAGTTTTATTGACAGGTCAGATACTTTGCATTTTGTGTGCTTTAGTCAAAAGTAGGGCTGCCATTTTTTTTGTATTAGACAGAGCATGCTTCTACACAATTTAAAAAATAAAATGATTGCCATGCAAGGTATACTGCTGCAAACTTTTCTTTTGGCTAGAAGGGCACACACACTTTTGGGTGACTAGATCTTTTTAGGTTATACAAAATATATCCTCACCACTGCCATGAAAGTATGTGAAACCATGGGCCATTTATTTTTTTGAAAGTACAGACTTTACATCCATCCTGGCAGCAGCAAATAATATGTGAAAAGCAGGGGGTGATCTCTCATTCTACATTGCTGCAATACAGTTAAAATGTGTTTGTGTTCATTATCAACAACTCTATTATAGTCATGTAAACATAGTGCTCAGTACCTCATCGTCAGATAAGCAAAGATCTTCACTGTCCCAAATAAGTTTATAGGTGAATACGTTCATAGGTGAATCCTAGGCTAACTGACCTGAAGGGCCATTTTAAGTCTAGCCAATTACCCAAGGTTAGAAGCAAATCTTGTACCGTGTGTCTATGAGGCAAAGACTTTGACCCCTTATGCCAACCCCCACCCACCAACCAATGAATATACATCTCAATGAAAAAAAAGACCCTTTACTTGGGAATGTTCATATTAACAAAGATGGCTTATCATGAGCCAATGATGTATGCAACATAGCCTGATATGTTGAATGGTTTGGTTCAACTCAATAAGCCATGTCTCATGTTAGTTTCCACATCAAAGTTTCCCCTGTAGTAATAAATGTAATTCAGCCATCATATTGTTTAATTGTTTTACATTACACAAAATAAGTCTCCATCTCCCATTCTTACTGTTCTTAGTATTATTCATTAACATGCTAAGCGATCCACCCCTGAAAATCACCTGTTCTCAACACCTTTATTACATTATCACTTAAAACACAGGCGCACATACATTAATAGCAAAGAAAATAAACCATATTAATACATTATACATTACATGTATGCTTTCCTTATTTATAATAATTGTCATTTAGTCCAGCAGTACATACATTGCTCAATTCCTGCTGTTAGTCTCTCACTTATAACTCAATACTTTTTTGTTGATTGACAATATCCCTAACCCTAACCCTAGTTAAGCATAACCTTAACCAATGAATGGGAAGTTGGAAATTCACCCCGGGTCTGGCCCCCATGTCTCTGATGGACAGTCATGAATTCTGACAAGATTCTACACTCTCCACACACACACACACACACACACACACACACACACACACACACACACACACACACACACACACGCACACACGCACACATGCACACACGCACACACGCACACACACACACAGTTGGAAATTCATTCCATCATTATTTTCTTTGTTGTACTATTTAATGTACTAACAATTCTTTTTTGTCTATAAATATCACTTTAACCATATGTTTTCTACAGTGCTATTTCGGTATCTAATATTTTCTCATAACATTTTCACCAGCACATCTTACAAGTGCATTTAAATCTCATTGTACCTTTTGGATTCACACTAGTTAACTTCACAACATGAAAAAAATACACTGTGGTGCACTACTACTCTGTTGTAGCATGGACCATCATTTTCCATTTTATAATGCATGAATGCAGGCACTTCAGAACATTTCATCTAGCACTGTGTTCATTCTTTGCTTTATACAATGCAGTGAGCAAGTGCCTGGAAATCAGATAAAGTCCTGATCATCAGTATACTTTCATCCATTACTAGACTGAGCCAAGAACTGGCACACTGGACATATGTAAACAGAAATGTTTAAAAAGATCCCACTTCTAATGAAATGGTAGTGAGAAAGAAAACTAAAGTGATTTCTGAAGGACTGTCCGATATGATTTATGAAGGTGCAGTCCTGTGTTATTATTGTTTATATAAAGCACGACATGGAGTTCTGTTAAAGCATGTTTCAAGCCATAGTTTCTTTGACTTTCAGGATAAGCTTGCTGTGCGGGCCAGGAAAGTTTCTTCTTCTAACAAATTCCAAATGGCTATATTATAATCAGACAAGCCACGCAAGATCCTGTCTGTATTAGACAAAAAAGAGATAAATGACACTATCTTTGCAACAGATGAAGATAACTTTGTCTCAGTTTGCAGCAAGTATTTTTCATCTGTCATATTGTCTTGGCATGTCCAATGGATATTATTCTGATACAAAGCAACCGTTGGACTTTACTGCCATAGTAATCTGAGGGATGAAATATTGCAGGAGGAAAGTATATATAAGACATAGAACCATCACACAGAGATCAGTGAAATCAGAAACAGCATCTGAGGAATGATCAGTGCTTCAGTAATTTGTCAGTTTTGCTTATACTTACTGTACAATGTAACATGGTAGAGAAGTTAAGAGAGTGTGTAAATTATAGTATTGTAAAGACCCAAAAAAAAATCTGTGCTGTGGTAAGGACCCATGATTTGGGCAATGACAACTGTGCATTCTAAAACAAGTTACTTTCTTGTACAATGCACAAGCAACAACTACTTTGTATTGTATAATAAACAAATTAAAATCAGACAATTTTATGCTAATTCCATAACCAGTAAACTTTTTTAGAAGTATATATTTTTTAATGTTCACAGACTTTTAGATAAAGCAGAGGCCTACGAAGTTGAATGCTTACTATTAAAGGCAATCCTGTAGTAGTTTAATATAACTGCATTTATTTGAACAACATCTAAGTTATAGCATTTCCATGTACCATTTTGCAGTCTGGTATTCTATTCAGTTATCTTCAGAACATCTGAATTTAAGACTGTCAGTTAACACAGTATTCTCTTCTGACAATTGGTGACTTAAGTCTGTGAACTCTTATTGAACTGTTTCTATAGTCAAGGGTGTATGGTTCGGTTGCTTCCATTTGATTACTTTGTGATTCTGAATGAGTCACACAACTCATTCAAGGTTATAGCACCTTTTTGCATACTTCCAGTTCACACCCATAGCTCCCTATAGCAACCAGAACTTTTTTGGGGGTCTGGCTTCATTTTCTAAGTGACTTACCAACAAATAATAGGCAATATTCGAAAGTGCTAGGAGTTATTAACAAAATTATACCAGAATTGATCTAGGATGTCCCACAGTTGAGAAATGAATCACTGTTCATCACTTATTATTCAGGATTTCATATTTTTGTTCATATTTTCATAACTGAGAGCCCTACATGATATTGTGGGATATGTTGTGATATGCAACATGAGACAAGGCTATGTGCAGGGGTCAACAGTAAACACTTCAAAAGAATGCAACAAAAAACAGAACTCCAGCACCAAGTAATATAACAAATACAGTTTATTCAGTCACCAAAGCTTTTGGGACATAAACCTTTCTCAATGCTCATTTAATGGTTCATAGGTTCATAGGTATATACTAGGCAAATGACCACAAGGGCCTTTTTAAGCCTAGCCATGCATCCCAAATTGCTAACAAGTTCTGGTACCCTTGATAAGTGTAAGCAGGGACTTGGGAGATGAAACATTTACAAGCAGGGGCCTGGGAGATGAACCATTTATAGGTTGCCTGTGTCCATTAGAGACATATGTAGGTGCCAAGCCGAGGATGAATTTCCTGTTCCTCATTTAATTGTCTAATTTACACTTGAATTAGGTTAGGGAGGATCTCTGATTCACATAGATGGGGAACCTGTTCCAGGGGTGGGGTAGTCTCTGGGATGCATACCTCTCTCCAGCAGGTCCTATTTATATCTCAGGCAAAGTTTAAGTCATTAGAATGGGTAATTCTGGTGCTGTTTGTTTTTTAGATATGCAGGAGGTCCATCAAAGTGATGTCTGACAATACCCTGTATGCAAGGCATAGATCTCCTCAGAACAGCCTGTAGGAGATTGAATACAGAAATTGGATCTTGAGGCAGTTTGTATAGGACGTTTTACTTATACCTTGATTCTTTTAGTGAGGAACATATGTGGACGTTCCATTTGTTAGATATGCCTGGTTAGGTACATACCAAAGGAGGCATTGTACTCCATGATAGGTCTAATAAATGCTGAATACAGTGGAACAATGACTTCCTTGGACATAGACACCATACCATTGTTTATAAGTTGTGCAACATACAATGATTTCCTCACTACTGTAGACACATAATGGTCAAAGGCTAGATTACTGTCTAAGTGTGTCCCTAAGTCCCTGACTACTGGGTCAAATCTAAGGGGTGTGTTGTCAATGTGATAGTTACCAGGGGTGGATGTCTTCCCAAAGGACACTATTATGATTTCTTGGCATTTAGTTTTAGTCCATGGCTCTGACATCAGTGGATTGCCTGTATCAGAACTTCTGGAAGAACATTTGTATCAGTGTGAAATTCAGTGACAGCTCTTAATTTGCAATCATCTTCAAATTTAGTCAGCCAGAAACCACTGACATTAGCCTTGACTTCAGAGAAGTACATTTCAAAAAGGAGCAGTCCAAGGAACTATCCCTTTGGGACTCCACTTTTGACTGGTCTCTTTGCAGAGGTGGACTCCTCCTTTCTAACTTTTTGGGTCCTGTCTGTGAGCCATTTGACTATCCACTGGGTGACACATGGGTTTGTACCCAACCTCATGAGTTTGTCAACAATGCCCAACTGAGGTATTGTGTCAAATGCCTTGGCCAGGCCAATGTAGGCAGTGTGAACAATTTTGCCCCCATCAATTGCTTTGGAGACCTTCTCAAAGAAGTCCACTGGTTGAGTAGGCACAACCTGCACTTGATGAAACCAAACTGGGTTGGGTCCAGTGTATGGAGGTTTACTATATCATTACTGATCAATTCCATACTTCTTTCCATGGCTTTACATAGAAGACTAGTGAACCTTATGGGTCTGTATTTTCCTGGGTCTGTAGATGGCCCACCTTTGTGCAAGGGATGACTGTTGCTGTTCTCCATTCATGAGGCACAAAGCCTGCTTGGAGAATACAGTTAAATATCAATTCTGGAGGGCCTGATAAGTCATGTTTCATGCTATTTAGAAGGCATCATGGGATATTGTCTGTGGCCATTGATGCATTGTTCTTGGGCTTCAAGAGAGCATTAAGGACCTGTTCCCTAGTGATAGCAGGAGGATTTATATTTGATGGTATTTCCTGAGGGAAGGTTTATGGGGAGAAAGGGTAAAGTTGTAGCTGAATTTGTCAGGCAGTAGGCTTGCTCTGTCTTCTGGCTCAGTACAGGTGGCTCAATTTACAATGATCTCCGCACACATTCATGTATTGTCTTTGAGGTTGCGGACATAACTAAAGAATGTCTTATGGTTGTCCTTGGCATAGGAGGCCAAATTTACCTAAAATTTGGCTTTGGTAGACTTTATTTGTCCTCTCAGTTGTCTATTTAGTTTAATAAGAGTTCTTTTATCCTGCTGGGTGCTGCACTTCCTAATTTTTGCCATAATTTTCTTCCTTCTGTTGTACAGTCTATTGATTCTGTGATTCCACCAGGGTGGCTTGTTTTTTGAGTTAGTTCTGTACTTCTTCCTGGTGAATACAGCTGCCTCTATGCAGCTATTAGCATGTCTGTAAAGGGTTTCTGTAAACATTCTCAGGGTTTATGGGGACATAGTAGAAATTTAGCCTAAGAATTGTTCCTGAATATTCCAGGGTTAGCTGGAGGTCCAGGTTTTATTTTTACTTCAAAGGAGACCATTTTGTGATCTAACCTTACCAGGGAAGACATTACACTAGGGAGAGTTTAGCACTCTCCCATATTAGTGAGGACCAGATCCAGTATGGCTACACCCCTGGTTGGTGTATTGACAATCTGGTCCTGGGAGTTTGTGTTTACAAAATCCAGGAATCTCTGTGCCTTTACATTTGGTTTCATATAGGATTCTCAGTTAATAGTGGAGTAATTAAAGTCACCCATGAATATGGTATTGGGTTGGATAGTGAGTGTTTCCAATAAGTTTAAATACATAGTATGGGTTTCCTGAGTCATAGAGAGGGACCTATAGCTTGCAAGGAAGTGGTAATTGCATTCTTCTTACAGTGATTTGAACATGGAGTAGCTTAAGTACATTGTTTGTTCAGCCTTGAGGTATATTATTTTTGACGTAAATCAAGACACCTCCACCTTTAGTACCTCTCCGTGTAGTAGCTGGTCTTAATGTGCAGAAGGCATTATAACCTTGCACTGTCAATGTACTCTCTGGGGCTTTAAACCATGTCTCAGTGATTGCACAGATGTCAGTATTCTCTAGGGTCAAGACAGCTTCTATGGAGTAGAGTTTGTTGTTTAGACTCCTAGCACTTAGCAGTAATAGCTTTAGATATTCTTGGTTTTGATGTGCTATGTCAGAAGTACTTTCAGTCTGGCATTGCCTAAAAAAGGCACTATGAGGGAAAATAATATTTTAGCTAATATTTGAAATTCTAGACGGGAAAGGTGCAGACCATCCCTGGCAAAGCAGCATGGTCTGTCGATCATCTTCTTCCATGCTGGCAAATATTGCACCCTCTTAGAATGACACCAGAAACTCAGCAAATTATTAAAGTCAGTCATCTTTTGTTCGTATTGAGGCATCATCCTTGGACCGCTCATATTTAGAATATCAGAACACTATAGTGACATGAGGCAAAAGAAACTTACTAACACATTATACAAGCACTCTCTGGTACACAGTAATGCATTTTCCAGTTTTACTGTGCTAGATAGAATTATTGGTAACAGGACAAACTGAGCAGGATGGCATCAAATTTTGAATAACAAAGAAAAGAAATGGATTATCAAATTGGGGGGTTTATTTTCACCAGGACTTAATGAGTATCTTTAATCAGGATTGTTGATGAACCAATCAGCCGTAGCCTCACTTAGTGGTTGTATTATAAAAA
The DNA here is from genome assembly GCF_019279795.1 of Protopterus annectens. Taxonomy (NCBI): domain Eukaryota; kingdom Metazoa; phylum Chordata; order Ceratodontiformes; family Protopteridae; genus Protopterus; species Protopterus annectens. The sequence goes on from NC_056728.1 coordinate 1,854,406,158, forward strand.
GAGGCAGGGGTGTTATTTCTTTATTGCATTGATGAAGGCTATGTAACCTTTTACAGCCAAAACCGGTCTGTATTGTTTCCTTCATATTTTGCTTCTATGCTACTCAGCTAGACTATACAATAAATATTGGATGCTACAGTTTGCTGGCTTCCCTGTTTTTCATATTGCTGTTTAGGAAGGTTACATTTAATTGCATTGAGAAAAGGTGATGCCCCAAAAACTCTGCTGACTGAATAAACTGTATTCATTATATTATTTGGTGTTGGAGTTCCATTTTTTGTTATATATGGTGTGACATTTCATGATGGGAAACACAAAAAATCATTGCCAATATCCATTGCATCACACAATGCCAATATATTGCTTGTTGTTTTTTAATAATTATGAAAATAAACAATATTCCATATGTACTAAATACTTCAAAAATCAAGTGACTTACAAACTGTTGCTTGACATCAGATAAAACCTTGGTTATTGCTGAGGAAAACATTCTTTCAAATTTGCAATGTAAGTTGCAAATCTTGAGAAATATTTAGTGTTACTTATACTACTTGTTATACAATAAAACATGTTTTTGTATTTCTGAAAGTATCTCAATAAACATGCACTCATAGAGGAATTTATTGTTATGTGAAATGTTATGTCTGGTTAACAGAAACGTTCTAGCAATATATGTCTAGGTTATACAGTTTCCAAGGTATGACAAACAGTTTTTGAAAATTTATTAAAAATATAATTATGGACTTGTGTGCATTATAGTATATTATAGTATTTACAGAAAGACTATGAATGCATTGACTGTTATCACTGCAAATAATACTTCATATGATAACATTGTAATTTGTATAGTTTTATTAACTTTTATTGTTCACAGAGTATTTACTTTTGTTTGTCTTATCCTTTAAAAGTTCATTTTTCAGAAAATGCTCTGGAATGCAAGATGTGTACAGGCTGCTAGAAGAGTAACATTCCACACCACTTACGGATTAATGAGTTAAGCAGGCCTCAGGTTGCCACTGAAAGGAACATTTTGACTAGTGGTTTCCAATTAACATATAAATAAAATAAAAAATGTAACATAAACAGATAAATAGGTCCTGCTTTACCTCAGCAGGTCTTTTGCTGGCATTTCAGTTTATTCTAGTCAGGAAGCTTTCTAATAATCCGTATTTTGAATCAATCTCTCTCTCTCTCACAGACACACACACACACACACACACACACACACACACACACACACACACACACACACACACACACACACTCATGCATACAAACAGAGATATGGGTACTTTATACCACTTTGTTACCAAGAGCATCTACCTTCTTCCTGTGTTTGATGTTTCTCTCCTACCAGTTTTGGCATCTCTCAGTAAGATTCCAACAACACAGGCATGCCCATCATGATCTTGAAATTGTATTAGATTTCTACAGGAGTAGAACAAATGAGGGTAGGTGTCGGGGAAATAAATAATTTGTGCAGTATAGTAAGGTGAGATATCAAGTTGTTGTGCAGTGGAGTGAGAACCACATTTCAGAATGTCTTTTGAACACATTCTGAAAAGCTCTTGATAGTATGATATAGGCAACTGAAAAGTAATATTATTATAAATCCAATTTAGCCTAATATATTTTGCTCATGTAGGGAATTTGTTCTACTGACTACCCTCTGTGTTTTTCTGCTTTATGTAACATTGTTCTTGTGTTGTTCTTATTCCTGTTCTAACTTCCATTGCAGCTACCACAATGTTTCTGTATATGTAGAAAGTTATGCATTTCTCTTCATTTTTATATGGTGACTCTTTTTAGAGCTACTGTAGCATTTATAGTAAAGCTGTTTTGTTGATCTGTTTTATAAAAAGTGTGCTCAGGGATGATCATTTTAATTTTTCCACACTGTTCTTTCTTCATTGTTTCTATTCAATTTCCTAATATGGTACAACAGTTTAACTTTAGTATGACCTGAATATGTCCTATTCAGCTTCTTACATTCTAGATATTCCATTCATTATTGTTTTCTTTCCCTTTCTTTACGAAGTGTGTCTGTAAATTATCCAGTTGCAAGTTGTCTGCAACATCCTGCTCCCAGTGTTTTCTAGCCTATCAACTTCAGTACAGATCATGGCATTGACATTCCAGTCATGGATCTCTGGGTATCGTGTTTTTGTTTCGGTTACAATAGCCAAGCAGTGTTTTTTATGTTTAGCAAGCTAGAAAACTCATGCTCCCACATACCTGGAGCTGTGCATAAATATCCTACTATGCCCACTATTGAGAGATGGATACCTTATAACATCTGGAAAATGATGAGGTAAAAATAATGCTCTATGAGCAGTTTTATGAGGAAACAAAACTTGCAAATGAAAAGCATGGGTTCTTCAATACAAGAATTTAATCTGAGTGTTGAAAAAGGATTTTATTATCTAGGCACACAGTGTTACAGGTTTGTAAAATAGCTAAGCCTTTGCAGGAAATGCAGTATGGTGTCCACTTCAAGGGCTGAACTGTAGGAATATTCTACATCTGTTGATTAGTTAAAGCACTTATTATCGACAGAACCTCATAAGCCCCAAGCCTAGGTTCCTTAAAATAGCTCCCCATTCAGTTTTTTGACCAGTTATCTAACTTAATGGAAAGGCAAGTTAATGCCTCATATGTGAAATATAGTATATGTGGTACTAATATATAAAGGTGTCTCAACATTTTCACTAAACTATCATACAACAGCAAGAATGCTATGTCCACTGAATAAATAATGGAAACAACAGTGGATCCACAGCTAATAACACATCTTAATAACAACAAGAGTGCTACTGATAAGCAGTATGGTTTTCAAGCATCATATGAGATGGATACTGTACTAGCTATGCTTAATGAATATGTAAGGACTAAACTTTAAAAAAGGGAAACTAGCAACAGCTCTATAACCTTATCTATTGAAAGCCTTCAACTCTATTGAGCATGTCTTCCAAGTGAAGAATTTGTCTAGCTATCATCTAAAGATGAAGAGTGTAGCTGATCAAACACTACCTTGCTGCAGGAACCCAAGCTGTAATACAAAATTACTTTTTTTCTACCATCCTTTATCACAGGGTGCAACTTAAGGCTTGGTTTTAGGACCTGGAGCAAGAGGTTCTCCTGTTCGATTCTCAGCTGGAGTGCGGGGAGTGCCTTCTGTGTGGAGTCTGCATGTCCTCCCCACGGTTGGGTGGGCGTTCGAAAGATATACGTAAATGGGCGTGCCTTCATTGAAGGTTGAACGTCGAGCTGGCACCTCGGCATTCGTGAAAATCTATTGCCAATCATTATTAGACTGAAGTTCCGCTGTGGTGACCCCTAACTGGGAAAAGCCGAAAGACAAACAACAACAACTATTTACAGTACTTACCATTTCCTTGTGTCTAGTTGTGTATGTGATGATAGGAGGCACTGCCAGCCATGTCAGAAGTAAGGCAGTAGATGTATGACTTGTGCCAACACAGCTAGCTTGAATTTTGTGAATAATTATATATCATTTGTATATCAAACTGATGTGTACAGATGCTTGTGCTGAAAGTGTATTTGTGAAATTTGCTTGTCGAAAAATGTATCAACAGTGCATCCTGCTGGAATGAAAAGAAATGTACAAGTATTATTGTAACTGAATTAAATGTATAGCTTTAACAGAAGACACTGGGACAGCAAAGGCTAACCAGTTATCTTACTTTAAGAAAAGCAAGGGAAATGTAAATGAGCTGTTAAACAATTAAAACATCACCCCACAGTGCTGAATAGGACCAGAGATGTGGGTCTGGAAGAAGCCTTTGTTCATTAGCTCAGTAAAAAGAAGAGAAGCCCCAGGCACTGCCATAAACATTTAAGATATGTATTGTAGCTGTCTACACTAAATTCCTGTCTTACTGTGAGACCCTACAGTCAGATGACTAGATGAGGTCATTCTGCAAGCCATCTTTGATATTATATTTTACAGGGAGTAATCTCTGAGGATGGGGTATTTTGTTTTGGGGCACCTAACTAGAAAGACCGCTCACTTATTTCATTGTGCTTTGCTGTATTAAATAAGTTATTAGGGAATAATAATTTTACTAGGTCCAGTCAGGAATATAGTAAAGCCTAGTTTAGAGACTGTTTTTTTTATTTGTCTGAGCCTGTCCATCAATGTTATTTTCAGTATTCCCTGTGATTTGAACTCTGTAGTTTACTGTAAATATATATTCAGTATTTTATTGTGCTTTTATTATTTATTATTAAATATATTTAAAACTATTATTTTGGCTGATCCTTATAAAAGGTATTTAACCTTTGAGAGTACTTATATTTATTTGGCGACACTGTGTGGGCCACTCCAGAAGGCCTAGCTGTCTTGGTGTACTACTATAATTTGTATTAGTATTAATATTACGCCGTATAATTAGGCACCCTTTCTTAAGGGCCTTGGAGTAGCCGATTATGGAGTGTCTGCTGGCAGTGATAACTACCTTATACTTGGGGCAGAAGGGGGCACAGCAGGTAAATATGTGCCAACTTTTCCCAGGTGAGTGTGTGTGTGTGTGTGTGTGTGTGTGTGTGTGTGTGTGTGTGTGTGTGTGTGTGTGTGTGTGTGCGTGTGTGTGCGTGTGTGTGTGTGTGTGTGTGTGTGTGTGTGTGTGTGTGTGTCTGTGTGTAGAATCAAATATCTCAGTGGTTTGTGTGTGTCAGCTACTTGGGGCAGGGACATGAAGCACTGGGTTTACAGAGAGTGTGCTGGAGGGCTTGGCTTAAACACTCTGCTGAGGATTTAGCCATACAGCTGTATGAGTGGGGAATCTTATTGGGGACCTGGAGGGAGACAGTGTAAAAGGAAAAATCAAAGATCAATGCAGCCAAGGTTCAGTTAAGGTTCCTTTATTCTTGTACAAGGAGACAAAATGCAGTTCAGAAGTTTGTCTGACATTATACAGGAAATACTTCATTATTATACTGTTTTGTAAGCCATTGCCCTCTAAGCTGACGTAATAAAATACAACTCTTAGCATTGTTCTAAGACAGGTGTTTACTAAGTTTTTCTGCTGATATAGCAAGTATAAACTTCCCATGTGAAAATTTCCTAAGATATCAATGTGGCCTCGCTAACTGCCAGTCTGTAACAATTCACTCATATTTCAGTGTTGCAATTAGTGATTCTTTCCTGCTTTGAGCACAAAGCATATTCTGATTTCAGCCTATAATCTTATCTACAGCTGCAGTATGAACAAGGTTATTTGCTTAAGTCTAGTAACATTTCAGAATACTGTATTGTTCCTTTTCCTAACGTTAGCAAAATCATCTGTTTCTCAGTGTATGAACAAGGTCATTCACTGAGCTGACAAGAAGCAAAGTCAGAAAGTACATGCAATTATTTTCAAGCCTGTAGCAGAATAAATGTGTTAACCCTTTTAGGCTTCTAATGCAGCAAGCATAATGCTAATACATATATGAATACATGTTTTACTATATATGTCAATACACATTTCTCTCACATTTCCCCCCTATTAACACTTTTATTCTCTTCAAAAGCATAAACAGTTAATTTCTTCCCCCAACCTCTTCCACATGGGATTTGCGGTTAGGTAAGTCATATAGTTTAAACTTCTGAAAGCATTTCATTTTCCAGCAATTTATCAACTTCAGTGTTTTGATACAAGGTTTCAGATACTAACATGTCTATCAATTCTTTAATCAGTTTTTTCATGCAGGGTATGCCACAACGCGCACACACTCCCAACAGGAGTATTCCCACACAGACAGCTATTAATATGTTCATTATGAAGGTACCCCACCCCCAAACAGATTCTCGAAAAAGTCCGTCAGTGGGTTGGGGCCGGGTTTGGTCATAGTCAACACTTGCTGTATCACCTCAAGGTGGTCGTTAATCTCATGCTGGTAATCAGGGATACATACACAACTTTCTTTTTTGATTAAAGCGCACCACCTTTCGCCGCTAGGGTGAAGTCGAGAGCCATACGATTTTGGAGTACTACAGTTCTCATAGCATTCAGTTCATCAGTTATCAATTCAAGAGCAGAAAAAGTTGCATTACTCATTACTTCGAGAAGTTTGAACAGTTTTTGCAGCTCCCAAATCAATTTTGCCACTCCATATGCTGGTAATATGCCTGCCCACAATATGACAGCATCACTCAAGTCCATGTGCATCAGCTTGGTACCCATGGTATGATGGTCCTTCCAGCCTGCCTCGATTCATCCCACTGGATTCTCAGGCTTTCTGACAGGTTTCTTGGCTACATCTCGGGTGTTTCGAATATTTCCCTGAGGCAAAACTGCAGTGCGTCACATGGCCGGAACCAGGTACCCCAAAAAACAACTGCCGGACCAATTCTCAGGTAACCATTTATATGCTTTCTCATTACACACAAAATAACAATCCTCTACCTTAGTAGTTACTTTACTGAGATATGGCTGCCCTGCATGAAACATTTTCCTATCTATTATAGACAGTTGCTTAAAAAGAATAGGATTATGATGTATATCCCTAACAGTCTTTTGCATGGACTCAAGAAATGAGTCATAATTTGAATTACAAACTGTACCCATTTTGTTTGCTTTGGTATAACATTTATAATGTACAGTCTCATAAACCAAGTTTTCCCAGGTCTCATTGACCCCTAGGGGGACCGCAGTCATTAATAACCCCCTCTATTCTGTTGGTATGGCTGTACAAATCCAGCAATTTGAAACATTAAAAGTCTCAGCATACATACGTGTAATCGCCTGATAAAGTTCGGGTGCCAGTCTATGGGTGACTCATCACATTTATTCAGTTCAGCTGATGTGGCCGAAAAAAGGATAGGCCACAGCAAAAAGATTATTGTCATCAGTACAATCAACAGGATAACCATGCAATACTTCTGGGGTTGTTCTGCATTCCTGTTTGCTCTAGATTTTGTCATGTTTAGTTTTTTTGTGGAACAGCAAGATTTTTATCTAGCTCAAAGTTTTTGCAAAGTTTACAGTGTATCAAATGGATACAAGAGGATTTTTCATCAATCTTGACTGCCGTGGGTGTCGACAAGAGGACCTGGTATGGTCCCTCCCACTTTGGCGAACTCCAATGTTTACGTTTTGTAGTCTTTACCCAGATTCAGTTTTCTGGGACTACTGTCGCTTCCAACGGTTGATTCAACTTTTTACCTGAAACAGAAAACTGCAAAAAGATGTTTTAGTATAATTTTTAAATCCGTATGTAGTGAATACCTGGTTGACTAACTGTACCATCCCCCCTGTTGAGACATGGCATTGCCCATGGCTCAACAAAGCTGCATATTTAAATAAATTAGATGGCAATATTGGTTTTCCCTCTTTGGAGATGTACAGTCCTTCCTTGAGGAGTGCTCCTCGCCTTTCCCACTTTTGTTTCTCAGCTCATGTAGTAAGTGTCTGCATTGTTTTTTAACATTTCTAAGTCTAAAATCTCAGAAGGTTGTAATTCCTTGTTCAAAAGAAATGCTTCTGAGGCTGCTTGCTTTGCAGCTGTGTCAGCTCTAGCATTACCTTTTGAAATCCTATCTTGTTGCTTGGTATGAGCTATGCATTTACAAATAGCTACTTTTTGAGGTAACTGAATTTATTTTAACAAATCTAAAATAAACTGTGCATGATTAATCGGTTTACCAGTAGATAATACTACTGAGGCCGAAGCCTGCACTGCCACTGCGGCAGCAACTACTGCTTGTACACAGTGGGGCAAAGACCGCACCACTGGGTCCAGTTGCGATGAATAGTAAGCAATGGGGCGTTGCTTGTCCCCATGCTGTTATGTCAACACTGACGTCATATAACCTTGCTTACAATCTACGGTTTGGAAAAAATGTTTATGATAGTTTGGTAATCCTAAGACTAATGGGGATGCTATCAATTGTTTCAGTTTACAGAAAACTAATTCTGCTTCTGGTGTCCATTATTTCAAATCTTGTGCTGCCATAGGCTTCTGAAAGATCAGGTTGTTCAACAGTGCAGATTCCAAAGCATAATTTGGGATCCAGCTCCGACAAAAATTAGTCGTACCAAGAAAGGACATAATTTCCTTCTTGGTTGTGGGTTTTGGTGCTTGTGAGATTGCTATTTTTCTGTCTTCATCTAATGTCCTACCCTTTTTGGATATTACATATCCAAGGTATTTAACTTGTTTTCTCCAAAGCTGCAATTTGTTTTTGCTTACTTTGTGTCCTTCAATGGCTAAGAATTTCAATAATGTTATAGTGTCTTCCTTACAATCTTGCTGGGTAGGGGCTGCCAGCAGGATATCATCAACATAAAGTAAAATCTGACTACCTTTCGGTGGGGTAAACCCCACCAAGTTACTTGCCATCTCTTGTGAGAATTTCGTTGGACTTTCACAATATCCCTGTGGTAGTCGTGTATATGTATACCGCTTCCCCTGAAATGTAAATGCAATCCAATACTGGCTGTCAGGGTGTATTGGTATTGCAAAGAACGCATTGCTAATATCTACCACAGGAAAATATTTGTGTTGAGGCTTCAAATCATTTAATAGGGTATGTGGATCTGGCACTGTAGGTGCCCTTGATATTACTGCGCCATTTACAGCTTGCAAATCCTGGACCATACGCCATTCTCCGTTTGCTTGCTTAACTGGAAATAAGGGTGTGTTACATGGTGAATCGGGAGATTCCACCAGTAATCCTTCCTTAAGTAAAGCTGCTATGATAGGTTTAATACCTGCTTCTGCATCTTTTCTTAAGGGGTACTGCCTTTTCTGTGGTCTAAAGGCTGATTTTGGCGTGATAGTAACTGGTCCTGCTGTACGAATAAGTCCTACATCTGATTCCCCTATTGACCAGAGGGTCTCTGGTATGTCTAATAAAGCTTTTTCTTCCTCTTCTAGTAAGAGTGTTTCTCAACTGCCCTCACTTGACTGCAAGTGTACAGCTGGGTGTGTCTGTGTGCTCCAATTTAATTTCTGTCTATGTACTCCTTGTTCTGACAGTTCTAATTCTGTCTGCTTTTCCCATTTTGTGACTTTTTCTCCTAGGTCTGCCCATTTCACATCTTTGTCTTTAGTTAAACTAACATGGTAATCAATTTGATTTATAAAGTGCAAAGAACTCCTGGGGCAATGAACAGCTAACTACACTGTTCCCTTTCATGTCCCAGTACAGATTACGCAATACTAATCTGTTTGCATGGTTTTTAAACAATTTTTGCTCATATTCTTTGTCAGGTCCTGGTGTATTACAGTGCAACAGGTGTTGTACATCAATGCAAAGGGAGGGGAACTTACTGATAGCCACATTCACTAACTCTTCAGTTATTGCCCCAGGACCGGTCGTAACCAAGTCCTGGCTATAACAATAAAATGTTTTACCCTCCGATTGCACTGCAAAAGTGTTCATTTGTCGTTGTGCTTCCATATCCTGCATGGTTGGAATTACTGCTATGCCAAATAGTTGCATAAGATCTCTGCCCAAAAGGTTCACTGGGCATTTTGCAGAAACAACAATTTTGCTTTTCTGGGTTAATCCTGAAACAGGATCTGTTATTGCAATATTATGGGAGAGAGGCTCCCGATACAGCTGTCCATTAGCTGCTTTCACCAAAATGTAATCATGTGACTCTGACTTCTCTGGTAGTTTGGAGGGGTGTACCAGGGTTCATGATGCCCCTGAATTGCACAGAAACTTGACTTCCCTCCCCTCTACCAGGAGTGTAACTTCTGGTTTCGTGTCTGCCAAATAGAGCTCCAAGCTCAACAAGGCTAAGTCTAATATTTCATTTTCTTTACTATCGGTAGCTTCCTGCACTTCCTCTGTTTCTCCTATGACATTCTCTGCTCTCTCTATCACATTCTCATTTGTCCTTTCTCTGTTATTCCCATCTAGTGATTCTTGACTACCATATAGTCAGTCCTCACCTTCTTCATTCTTATCCTTCATTGCTGCCTTCTTATTTTTCTTGCAATCCTTTGCCATATGTCCCTTTTTATTGCATTTAAAACATTCACCCCTTTTCTTTCTCCCTTCAAAGTCCTCTGATCGCTGATCAGATTGTTTATTTCCCTGGGCATTCTTCTTGCTCTTCTTTCCGGACTGTACTAAATAAACTTCTCCGTCATCTACAGCGAATACTTGGGCTTTCTTTTTCTTTTTGTTATTAAAATGCCTTTTGGCATGCCTAGCATATTTAAGCAGTGGCTGTAATCTGCTTGTACGATAGTCTACTATATGCTTCATAATAAAACTACTTATGGGTGAAATACTGCCTTTTAAAAATGCATTCTTTAACTGCTGCTCATATGGGGAATCTTGTGTCTGGTCTTCAGGAGCCTGCATTCCACAATGGCTATTAAAACATTCTATTAATGTGGCATAATACCTATCAACAGTTTCACCTTCTTGTTGGATGCATTCATTAATGCAAGTCCAGTCTGCCCTAGGTTTCCATTTTTCAGAAATTCGGTCTGTTAGACCCTTCACTCTGTTGTCTAACTCTGCTCTGTTATGTGGGAGGGGCTTAAGCGCAGTGTCACGGGGATTCCAGTTGCCACTGATCATGTGCCAATCTGGATCTACTATTTGTCTGACAACTTTTTCTGAGGATTTTTCTAGTTTACCATCAAATTCATATTTATTAACCCATTTCGTGTATTATTTAACGTTATCGGCACATCGTGACCGCATGTATTCTGCGTCTTCGGTTAACAGCGGATTTTGGGGTTGTTTTGTACATTTATTACCCATTTTGACCTAACCTTATGAATGTTACGTAACCCTTCCTGTTTTTTAACGTGGTACCACGAAGATTTTATAGTCCCTTCAGACTACCTGCCTACTTATTCTGCTTCCCTGATCTATGACAAGATAGCAATTTTTCTGTCCCTTCATTTACATAAAAAATCCTGACTGAACAAATACAATCAAGTCCCTGATCTAAAACAGAAAAAAGTCCCTGATCTATGACAAGATAGCAATTTTTCTGTCCCTGGATTTACATAAAAAATCCTGACTGAACAAATACAATCAAGTCCCTGATCTAAAACAGAAAAAAGTAGAATCCCCTTACCTGAGCCTCAGCAATTGATCACTCTGGTCCAATTGAAACCTGCTCGTCAGCCGCAGATCAGAAAGTGGCCAGCCTCTGTTTATACGACAATTCAGTCGGAGGTCTTTTCAAATAAGAAGAACCATTTCGGTAACTTCTTCCGTACGGATTTCAGCCACCAGGCCTGTCTGATCCAGGTCAACCAAGAGGCTTCTGGTCAAAGAAGGACCAACTTGTCAAAGGAAAAATCAAAGATCAATGCAGCCAAGGTTCAGTTAAGGTTCCTTTATTCTTGTACAAGGAGACAGAAATGCAGTTCAGAAGTTTGTCTGACATTATACAGGAAATACTTCATTATTATACTGTTTTGTAAGCCATTGCCCTCTAAGCTGACGTAATAAAATACAACTCTTAGCATTGTTCTAAGACAGGTGTTTACTAAGTTTTTCTGCTGATATAGCAAGTATAAACTTCCCATGTGAAAATTTCCTAAGATATCAACATGGCCTCGCTAACTGCCGGTCTGTAACAATTCACTCATATTTCAGTGTTGCAATTAGTGATTCTTTCCTGCTTTGAGCACAAAGCATATTCTGATTTCAGCCTATAATCTTATCTACAGCTGCAGTATGAACAAGGTTATTTGCTTAAGTCTAGTAACATTTCAGAATACTGTATTGTTCCTTTTCCTAACGTTAGCAAAATCATCTGTTTCTCAGTGTATGAACAAGGTCATTCACTGAGCTGACAAGAAGCAAAGTCAGAAAGTACATGCAATTATTTTCAAGCCTGTAGCAGAATAAATGTGTTAACCCTTTTAGGCTTCTAATGCAGCAAGCATAATGCTAATACATATATGAATACATGATTTACTATATATGTCAATACATATTTATCTCACAGACAGATATAGAGAAATCCAGAACTCATGCTGAGTGTGTTCCCTGTGTGCTCTTAAGGGAAATGTTGCTTTTATGCAGAGAAGTCTGCATCTGGAAATACTTAGTGTATGCATTGTATTCTAAGTGCACAGCCCTCTCCAATGTCAGTGGTGAGGATTCAAGCTCCTTGATTACTGGCCCAGTGTGAGTACATCACATAGTGGTGGCAGTGATTGGACCATCACTCATCACAGTTTACACCATTATGCTTCCTCCATATGCTGATGATATTGCAGCCCTCTCCACTGTACCTGAACCATAAGACTGTAAAGGACAAGCTCCATTTTAACATTAACTAATACACCACCTTGGCTGGACAGCCTAGGCCTCACTCTTCATAACACCAAAATAAAGAGAACAGCCTTACAAAATTTCATAACCACTTCTTGTCAATACTCACAAAATACGGCTGAACACTTCAGAATGGATAACACTAAATACCTGAGAAAATCACTTAGACATAACTTGTCATATGTAAAGCACTGTTCCTGTAGAACCAGTCTGTTTCTAAGATTGTTCTATGGACTATAATTCCCTAACCGCAGATTATAGGATAAAAGTATTCATTACACTTCTCTTGGCATAATTATATCTAGGACAGTCATCCTAACTAGCATCACTGATTAGTTCATTAATTGTCTAAGAACAGCTCCTAAAAATGCTGGCCATTTTGTAGATAACACTCATCGCAGAACATATTGTAGTATGATAGGAGTCACAATGCCCATTCCCATGCTCCAAATGTCCCGTCTACTTTGGGGAAGGCAAACTTATCTGGTCAGAGATAGATATGCAGATACTCATCTAATTATCCTGATACTTCTTGAAAGGTGTAGAAGTGTGATTAAACTTTGAGAGCTCAGCATATAAAGTGATTTTTGTATGTTTAAGGTCCTTATATTCATAATTGTGCACAGAAATGGGATTGCAACTTCAGAGGAAAATGTTACTAATTTATGCTCTGCCTTGACCAGAGAAGACAACAGTAGGTCCAGAATGCTCTGATTCCTAGTGGGCTGGTTAACTATTTTTTCTAGGAAATTGTCATTTATTATGTCTGGGAATCTTTGGGCATATCCAGCATCTGATGTGAAGGTGCATGAGTAAGCTGAAGGATAATTGAAATTTCCCAAGTCATTTTTTAAGGGTAGCTGAGTACATACATGTGGAAGTCTTTTGTTGTGCTCTTGGGAAATAGTGTCCTATAGTGGGCTATAAATTAACAGTTCATCTTGTTAAGGGTAAGTTAGATATTAGTAAGTTCAGTTTGTGGGTCTTGTGTAATCTGTCTAGAAGTGATATGATCTCTGACAAATATGAAAATGCCCCTGCAGATACCCTTAGGTCTGAATGCATGGTAAGGCCTACACTCAGTTGAGCAGGGTGTGCTACATTCGCAGTGAAACCATGTCTTGGGTATGATATAGACATGGATATGCTCAAGCTGCAGGGAGTACTTCAAGGTCAGGCAAATTATAACTAAGGCTTCTGGCATTGAGAAGATCAACCTTGCTATGGTCAATCGTAGAATTTACTGTAACAATGTCTACTATTATAGTTTATCTCTTAGCCAGACTTTGCTTAAGCAATTCTAAAGGAGCTGCAAGGGCTTTTAACAAAAAGGGGAAATTATGTGAAATAAGTTCACCTGTCTTAAGTTCAACTGTCTTCCATTTCATCACAGGCTAACACATAGTGGAACCCCTGGAATGACACCAACTACTTAGCCAATAATTGAAACCAACTATTTCATGTTTTATTAATGCATAATTCTGGGTGAAGAGTCTTACCTGTATTTATCACATGCATGGTGAGATCCAACATATCTCTCTTCATAACTCTGAAGGTTGAGTGCCTCAAGAAGTCATTCACACCCACATGGGCTGCCAATAAAATGTATTCATCATTGCCTGGTAGAAGAGACTGAAGAGGCCTCATGACATTATGGATCCTGGTGCCACAGACAACTACCACCTTATTGTTATTCTTCCTTATAAGGATGGAGGCTGTGACCCTGACAGTGGAGGCATCAGTTACTAGGGCATCTGTATTTGTATTCCCTGAATTAATGAGTGTAAGGTTTAAAGTCTATGCATTAGTGACTTACTGATGTCAGAAGGTGGTGATAAGGTACTACTAGTTTTTTTGCTGATACTTAGCTTTCTTATTTGCAAAAGAATTAGGATGTGACTCTGTGACAGGCAAATTATATGCTGGTTTATGAAATTTCTGATGACATTTGTATGGTATGGTGCAGTGCTTATTGGCCATCTTTTTAAGGGAAAGTGCTGCTTCTTTGTTGTGAACATATCTGAACCTGTCACATTTAGCTCATTCAATCCAGTGGAGCTCTGGACATCTGCACTCTTAACTCCGAATGATTGCATCCTGAGTATTTGACAAAATCAAGTTATGGCCTCACATTTCAGACACATGTGCATATCTCTGGAAAAAGAAATGCAAATGTCAAAGTATTAAGTAAAAAGAAATCATTTCAGTAGTAGGGTTCATTGGATTCTTGGTCATAAACTGATTTTATAAGTTATAATAAACACAGTCCCTGGTATTCATTAAAACCATTAAGGGGTCTGTGCTAAGCCTACACTATGTAAGCATGTTAACTCCATAAGCAGCAGCACTAATCAAACATGCATGCTGCTCATCATGTCTACACATTTGAAAACATCTTTCTGTGGCCAGCAACAGTGTTCTAAGCCATGGAAAGGTGTTTACAAACATGAGCACAGAAAGGAAATGAAACTAATATATGAGCGGGTGCTATAGCCTAGAAATATTAAGGGCAAGTACAGTGAAAGAAGTCTGAAGGTGGGAAAGTGAAATGGGTGAATTGTACACAAATAACATTGGCTGTACTGCAGAAGTAATTAAGAAGGGATGGAAAATGAGAAACGTGTACTCATATACTGCAGGCAAATGTGCCAAAGTATTAAAGAAATATTTCTAACATAAATCCCACCTTTGTGCTCTAAATTTAGGACAATTCTCTCTATCACCAGCCATGTCTGCAGAAATTGAGCTCACAAGAGGTGGAAGGTATGGCCGAAGGCAGGTAAAGGCTAGGACTGTGATAGTGAGGGTTGGAACTTTGAATGTTAGCAGTATGACTGGTATAGGGAGAGAGCTAGCTGATATGATGGACCGAAGGAAGGTTGGTATATTGTGTGTGCAAGAGACCAGATGGAAGGGGAGCGAGGCTAGGTGTGTCAGAGGCAGGTTCACATTGTTTTATCATGGTGTGGATGGGAGGGAAATGGCGTAGGCATTATTCTGAAGGAACAGTATGCTAAGAGTGTTTTGGAGGTGAAAAGAGTGTCGGATAGAGTGATGTTTATGAAGCTGGAAATTGATGGTGTAATGATGAATGTTGTTAGTGCATATGCTCCACAAGTTGGGTATGTGATGGATGAGAAAGAAAAAATTTGGAGTGAGTTGGATGAAGTGGTGATGACTGTACCCAAGGGAGCAGATTTCAATGGGCATGCTGGTGAAGGGAACAGAGGGGATGAAGAAGTGATGGGTAGGTATGATGTTAAGCAGAGCAATGCAGAAGGTCAGATGGTAGTGGATTTTGCGAAAAGGATGGGCATGGCTGTGTTGAATGCGTATTTTAACAAGAGGGAGGAGCATAGGGTGACATACAAGAGTGCAGGAATATGCACACAGATGGATTATATATTATGTAGAAGGGCCAGTCTGAAGGAGATTGGAGACTGTAAAGTGGTGGCAGGGGAAAGTGTAGTTAGGCAGCATAGGATGGTGGTTTGTAGGAAGACATTGGTGATCAAGAAGAGGAGGATGAGTGTGAGGGCAGCACCAAGGATCAAATGTTAGAAATTGAAAAATGGTAATTGTGAGGTGATGTTCAGGGAAGAGTTAAGACAGGCACTGGGTGGCAGTGAAGAGTTACCGAATAGCTGGGTAACTACAGCAGAGCTAGTAAGAGAGATGGCTAGAAAGGTGCTTGGTATGAAATCTGGAAAGAAGAAGGAGGACAAGGAGACCTGGTGGTGGAATGAAGAAGTACAGGAGAGTATACAGAGAAAGAGGTTGGCAAAGAAGATGTGGGATTGTCAGAGAGATGAAGAAAGTAGACAAGAGTATAAGGAGGTGAGGTGCATGGCAAAGAGAGAGGTGGCGAAGGCTAAAGATAAGGCATATGACGAGTTGTATAAAAGGTTGGACACTAAGGAGGGAAAAAAGGACCTGTACCGATTGGCTAGACAGAGGGACCGAGCTAGTAAAGATGTGCAGCAGGTAAGGGTGATAAAGGATAATGACAGAAACATTCTAACAAGTGAGGAGAGTGTGTTGAGCAGATGAAAAGAGTACATTGAAGGGGCTGATGAATGAAGAGAATGAGAGGGAGAGAAGGTTAGATGATGTGCGGATAGTGAATCATGAAGTGCAGTGGATTAGCAAGGAGGAAGTAAGGATAGCTATGAAGAGGATGAAGAACAGAAAGGCTGTTGGTCCAGATGACATACCTGTGGAAGCATGGAGGTGTTTATGTGAAATGGCAGTGGAGTTTTTAACTAGATTGTTTAATGAAATCTTGGAAAGTGAGAGGATGCCTGAGGAATGGAGAAAAAGTGTTTTGGTACCGATTTTTAAGAATAAGGGTGATATGCAGAGCTGTAGTAACTACAGAGGGATTAAACTGATCAGTCACAGCATGAAGTTATGGGGAAATGTAGTGGAAGCTAGGTTAAGAAGGGAGGTTATGATTATTGATCAGCAATATGGTTTCATGCCAGGAAAGAGCACTACAGATGCGATGTTTGCTTTGAGAGTGTTGATGGAGAAGTACAGAGAATGTCAGAAGGAGTTGCATTGTGTCTTTGTGGATTTAGAGAATGCATATGACAGGGTGCCTAGAGAGGAGTTGTGATATTGTATGAGGAAGTCGGGAGTGTCAGAGTAGTACAGGATATGTACGAGGGTAGTGTGACAGCGGTGAGGTCTGCAGTGGGAGTGATGGATGCATTTAAGGTGGAGGTGGGATTACATCAAGGTTCAGCTCTGAGCCCTTTCTTATTTGTAATGGTGAAGGACAGGTTGACAGACGAGATCAGACAGGAGTCCCCATGGACTATGATGTTTGCAGATGACATTGTGATCTGTAGTGAGAGTAGGGAACAGGTGGATGAGACCCTGGAGAGGTGGAGATATGCTCTAGCAAGAAGAGGAATGAAGGTCAGCAGGACTAAGACAGAATATATATGTGTGTGAATGAGAGGGAGGATAGAGGAATGGTGAGGATGCAGGGAGTAGAGGTGGCGAAGGTGGATGAGTTTAAATACTTGGGATCAACAGTTCAGAGTAATGGTGAGTGTGGAAGACAGGTGAAAAAGAGAGTACAGGCAGGATGGAGTGGATGGAGAAGAGTGTCAGGTGTGATTTGTGACAGACGAGTACCAGTAAGAGTGAAAGGGAAGTCTACAAGACAGTAGTGAGACCAGCTATGTTATATGGGTTGGAGACAGTGGCATTGACAAAAAAGCAGGAGTCAGAGCTTGACGTGGCAGAGTTGAAGATGTTAAGATTTGCACTGGGTGTGACGAGGATGGACAGGATTAGGAATAAGTATATTAGAGGGTCAGTGCAAGTTGGAAGGTTTGGAGACAAAGCCAGAGAGGCAAGATTATGTTGGTTTGGACATGTGCTGAGGAGGGATGCAGAATATATTGGGAAAAAGATGCTAAGGATGAAGCTGCCAGGTAACAGGAAAAGAGGAAGGCCTAAGATAAGGTTTATGGATGTGGTGAGAGAGGACATGCAGGTGGTTGGTGTGACAGAGCAAGATGCAGAGGACAGGAAGAAATGGAAACAGTTGATCTGCTGTGGCAACCCCTAACGGGAGCAGCCAAAAGTAGAAGAAGAAGAAGAATATATGAATTGGGGCCCAGTTCAGATCTTGCATGTAACAGGTTGTTTGCAAAGATACACAGCCTTGCCAACTGCAATTGCACAATTGAAAACATATGGATTTTTTGGTAGGCACATTCTCACTACTTACATCTAATAGCACTAAAGATATGAAACATGGCATTGAAATTAGCCATGTGTGATGTTCAGTCTATTGACACGTGTTCCAATGTTCGACAATGAAATGTTTAGTGACTTGGCTTGCAATCTTTGGTGTTTGGAAAGACAAATAGGATGAATTGCAAATTATTTTGATGTTTGGACTTACACACTGCTTAAATTGTGTTGTACCAGCTGGGAATCAAATCCACATGATAAAGAATGCAAACATTGCAACTTAGCTTACTAATTCTCATTGCCACAGCCAAACTTAATTTTAATCATGGTAATTAGTGATATACTCATTTCAGAATGAATGGAGATATACTTCAGAGAGGCCTTTGTGTGTGTGTGTGTGTGTGTGTGTGTGTGTGTGTGTGTGTGTGTGTGTGTGTGTGTGTGTGTGTGTGTGCATGTGTGTGATTTTAAGTCGTCCGGGGAATGCACTCCTATATAAAAGGAAGTATTTTTATTGGTACATATATTTCAGACAGATGGAGTTGTATGACATGAGTAATACAGGTAGGGGTATATTACATACATAATTCAAAAGGCATAGTGTCCATACTGTCCTAAACATATAGGTAGTATATGCAATAAGTCGTTATTATTACAACAAAATTATTGTGCCTATCATACATATGGAAGTGCTTTTTAATTTAAATATCAGCATTCTCACTGTTAACAAATTGTGCATACATTAGCTTATGATTATATATGAAGCATTATTGATATATGCTAAATAGAAAAGTATAGGTATACAAGCATTGCTGATACAGTGTTTGCAATAAACATGGGTATCATTTTCATTTCACTTTAGCTTTACATTCCTAAACAAAATGTGAGAAATGTGATTCTGACACTTTGTGTAAAAGTATTTTAAAGCTTTAATTTGAATCTTTAATCACCTGTGTTCTGTATCTAATATCTCTGTACTTATACCTAGTGCCAAAGACACGGTTAAGTAACAGGTGGAATTCTTCCAGTCAGAACTGTCCAGAATTCTGTTGCCATGCATGCTTGCTCTACATAAGACAAGATAAACTAAAATTTTCACTTTTTTCCTTAGGCAATGAACTGTGTTTCTGTGTGTTGCTGGGTGGAGAGCAAATGCAAAAGACATAAGAAAAATATATGAGACAGAAAAACGTTTACAGTAAATTGAATTCAATCACTAGGTGTATGTAGCAATGACTAGAGCAAGAAGTGTATTCAAGTGATACATTCATTCTTATTACCATGCCATGCAACATCATAAATGCACTTTGTAGAACACATTATCAGGCTTGCAGTTAATGACAAATAATGTTAAAGTGGACAGACAACAGCTGTCATGCTGTTAGCAACACTGACAATAGCTGATTTTTAAACAACACAATGGAATCTCAAAATGTGATTAAATATGTATTCAGGCTACCTGCCCTCTATAAATTTTAGGTTAAGTGGATTTGAACCCTGCATCAACTGTTCCTTTGTCTAAGCTCACTACACTTTTACTTTGTGCCACAGAAAAAGTTACCTAAACGGTGCATCTTCTTCACTGAGTACAATCCATAGTGCTGACAACTGCATAACACTATCAGGCTAGTTTATGCTACAAAAGGCAGCCTAAACTAAATTTTTCACTTTTTTTCTTTAGGCAGTGAACCATGTTTGTGCACTGCTGAGCAGAGAGCAAAGGCAAAGGGTATTAGAAATAAATATATAACAGAAGAAAAAGCTGGCAGTAAATTGAATTCAATCAATGAGTATAAGTTATAACAACCACAGCAAGATGTGCATTCAAGTGACACATTCATCCTTTTCATATATCCTTGCAACATAAGAAATGTCCTTTTTGGAACACATTATCAGATTTTTAGATAATGACAAATAATGTGAAAGTGGACAGACAACAGCTCACATGCTGTTAGCAATACTGAAAATAGTGGAGTTTTACACAAGACAGTGGTAAAACTACATCTGTGTAAATATGTATTCATACCACCCTCTATAAAATTAATAATTAATTGCATTCAAACCCTGCATCACCTCTCTAACTTCACTCAATTCAATGCAATTACACTTTGTGCCACATGAATAGTTATCTAAGATGTGGAATTTAGTCACTCAGTACAGTCCAGAGCTGATGAAAGCACACTGTTACCAGACATGTTTGCACTACATAAGGCAGCACTGCTGAGCAGCATGCAAATGTAGATTACAAATTAAAAAAATCATATTGAGAAAAATTGAAATATGATCTGTAAACAAGATTTGAACACATTGTCTGTCTTATTTCTCTCAATTCACTTAATTTCCACCCTGTGCCACAGAGTTGGACATCTGATATTTGCATTGTCTGGAGGTATTACTCTCCAGGGTGCTGATTGCCATGCACCTATGCCAGGCTTATTTGCACAACTAAAGGCAAGCCAAATTATTTTTTTTTAATTTTTCATTAAACTAAATTGAGCAATGTCAAGCTGTACACAAATGCAAAAGGTAATATTTAGTAAAAACATTTATAATTTTAAGCAACATGAAATGAACATTAGTGTATATCAATGAGCAGAGCTACTACTGCATTACACTGACACATTTAGCCTTCTCAGATATCATTGCCGCATTACTACTATCATTTATGTAGCACAATATCAGAACTTTAGGTAATGCCACCCTTCATTTATCACACAGCACACACAATTAATTAATAAATAACATATCTGTCTGTCAGTTTCAGTCAATACTGACCTTACTTGAGTTTCCCATCTCAACGCATTCATACACCAAAATGAGTGTCAATATTTATTATGGCCTCCCTCAGTAAAATGATCAAGTTCAATACATTTACACATTATTCCACAGAAACTGGTGTGTGAATTCCTTCACTCAGTACTGCCCGGAGTGATGAGGAAAGCACACCAATGCCAGTCTCAGTTGTACTATTGATGACATTCCAAAATAAATTTGCCAGTTTTAACTTGGTGATGGAGTGCAATGCCAAATGACATGCAAGTGATCAAGTAAAAAAAAATAAAATAATTTTGAAACAAGTACTTTAAATGCATATTTCTGATGTTTTCTCAATTTTGGTATCTTGCAACAGGAACCTCTACATATATGAATTATCAAACCATGGTATTAAAAAGAATAATTTAAGATCATTTCACATATTTCCCATGGACAATATATTAACAAGGAGTAAAGCTGTATAGATATAATCAAAATGTGACATTGTATCAAGTCAAAGTGAAAGTGCAACAGAAACAAGCTATAAAAATGGTATTTTCTCATTTCCCAGTAAATGTCTTGATGAGTGAGATATTGGAAGCAGTTAGAATACATATGTGCTCAATATTAAAGAAACACTGCATTGGTTTTTATTTCTTTCTTTATGGTGCCCCATTCCCTTATCTATGCTTTCCAAACAGCAATGCTATCTGACCTTTATTACATATGCTATCCACATGAATGCTTTATGTACTCTCTTTAATATGCACAGCATTTCTTAGTAAGAGACAGTAGCTGTGGTCATTAAAGCAACATTTGAATGTTAGGACTTCTGCTGTCCTAACTCAGTCTATGTACTTTCAGACTTTGTGATAAGTTTCCTCTCCCTGACAAACCCTCAGTAAATGTACATCAAAGAGGGAAGCCTGTGGAACACTGACTGTTCCAGCAGACTAATCATAGACACCTGCAAGCCATTAGCAGGTAATACTTCTCAATGCTCATCCTTGCGGTACTACTGTGTGTACATACAATAGTTTAGCACCTTACACCATGTTTACCTTCCCTGTACTTAGCACAGATTGTAGTATTCAGAACTGCTAATGATTTAAAACCTCATTTACATAATCACAGTGTTCAGGGGGCTGACTCTGCACTATATATGGGCAATTGCGCAAAAAAATGAACTTGCATCAAAGTGGGGAGATTTTTCAAATCTAGAGAGCTTGATATCGATAAATACAGAGACGTTGGAGATTTATCTTCTTTCTAAACTACTTTCTTGTCAAGGTATGCCACTATTTCTTGCATAATGCTTTTTTGTGGAACATTAAGGATGAATTGCAATACCTAATACAACCATAGCTTTATCTGTCTACTTTTTCTTTATCCTTTACTGTTGGCATAGCCCATGTATGTCAGTTATTTCTCTGCATTATAAAGTTTGGTAAACAATGTTACTTGACAGATATTTTGTAATTTTAATTTTTTGGGGATTTGACCACTTATTGCAGTTGAATGTAGCATAACTTTATAGCAAGGCCAGCAATTTTGACATGTGTAGCCAAAGTAATGTGTTATGGCTGTGATACTTATCTGGCTGCCCTCCACACCATGGAGATAGCACAATCATTTTCTACTTGTACACTGTGAATTAGTATTGTTAATGCTCCAATGTATCACACAGTTATAGAGCTGTTGTCTACATTACAGAATTGTTATATATGCTATTTTTCTATTATACACATGTATAATATATATATATATATATATATATATATATATATATATATATATATATATATATATATATATATATATAAGTGTGGAGCTTCCTTAACTTGTATACTTGTATATAGTCATAGTGAGCATTATTTAAATTGCTATGTGCATGATGGATCCATACATTTTCACATAACTGAGTTCTAAGCCATCTTGTCTGTGTAGAAAAAAATGTAATTTTGTGTCTGTTTTCTGTTTCATTTCATATAGGGATATGGAAGCCAAGAAGAAATCCTTGCCCTGCAAAGCACCATTCACTGATGCAGAAAATGAGGTCATTATCTAGCCCTTACATTACTGTGGACCTTTTATCTTAGGGAGAAGTAGAGGTGACCAATCTGCCTGAGACAGGTTATGGCAGCAGATGGCCAATAATATCAGTGCTGTTGGAGGGAATTGTACATAAAAGCATAACTAATGAAGTTTACAATTAAATATAGCAACAGTATGTGCCAACATGTACATATAATGTTAAGAGTGAATTATAGTATAGTATTTAAACAGGGAGGAAGAGAAGGAGAAACTAGGATTGATAGGATTTGGATATAGGATGGACAAGAAATTCATGTATGAGGACAGACCCGACTGGAAGTTAAGTATGTTTTTTTAGATTCTAGAGATTTTTTTTTAAGTTTACTCTCCTGTGTATTGTCTGGGGGAATGGAATTCAACAACCTGGCTACATGAGCAGAGAATAGAGCGTCAGCAAAGTTTGTTGTTTTGTTTGACAACTTCTAAAATGTTTTAGGTCTGATATCTTTGGCTTCTGGTAGCCATTTTTGAAGTAAATTACAGACGATGGGCATTTATTAGGTTCCCAAAGAATTTTGTGGGTGGATTTTGGTTGGTTAAATGTTAGAGCGTGTTTTAGCTTTAATCACCTAATCTTATGAAATGCTTTACAATAATGAGTTTTGTTGGAGACATAAGCAGCAGATTTTGCAATTATATTGTATGTTTGTTGGAACTTATGGAGCTGAGTTTTGGGGATGTTAGTAAAGACAGAGGATGCATAAACCAATATCGATAATAGAGTTTGAGTTGCATTTTGTTGAACCACTTCTGTTAGGTATGTTGCATTTTGTTGAACCACTTCTGTTAGGTATGTTTTTATTTGTATAACATACCCAGTTTCTTTGCATTTTTGAGGTTATATAGTCAATATGTTTCTTGAAGGCAAATTTATGACTTAAAATTTGGTACAGGAGATTTGATGAAATGGTGTGTTATTTTGTGAAGTAAGAGAAATTTCTCCAGAGCAAAATATGAGTAGTTTAATTTTGTTGACATTTAATAACATGTTTGAGTCTTAAACCAATGCCCCAGGCTTTTAAGGTTAAGGGCCTACAGATGAAAATGAATCTTCTGTGCTCATAGATCACTTGACAGGTCAGAGAGAGCAATGTTACTGCCAATATACAACCACAGAGAAATGACACATCACATCCTGTGGCAAAAAAGGAAGGAAAATCCATGTCGTAGGGAGAGTGTCTCAAGCACTGAGGTTATAGCTCCTTCATCCCCTTCCCATATTCCAAACACAGTCAGTATGTTTATGCATACCCGAGACACAGAGACCTATGATATAGGACAGGTTGAGGGTGACACAATTGATCGGGCAATGTTGTAACTCCAGTAGCAGAGCTAGTTTATTCTCCCCATACCTATTATGAAGGCAAGGTACCACAGGGGGTGGTTCATAGAGGTACACAGAGGAGGCCTGCTGTCCATCCTCTTGATGCTGGTGTGTCATTACTTGCCACTAGGCATGTTTGTGTAGGGCCATAGTGAAGGCAGACACATTCCACCAGGTTCTCAGAAGAGAAGGTGTGAGTACTAAGTGTGCATTCCGATGTACGTGACACCCTGACCAGTGTGGCTGACTTCTTGGACAGGATGCATGACATACTGGATTAGTCAGTGTCTGTGAGGGAATGTCTGCTGGGGGATGGTGGACAACCACTTGGCCAGAGAGCCGCAGCGTCTTCTGGTGTTGACAGATCTGGCCATGCCAGATCCCTCTCCCATAGTGATACTACATAAACTGGTCTATAAGTGACTGTGGTGTCCACACCCAGATGTGGTAGGCCACAGGGTCCTGGTCCTAGATGTAGTCATGAAAGGAACTTATCCAGCAGACATCACTCACATTCAGATAGCACCCCAACTTCTAGCCATGGCAATGGAAGTAATAGTGCAACTCCTGGCAGAGGTAGTTCTTGTGGACAGAGCCAATGATGGTAAACTGACTACTCTAGCATGCATGGCTCACACCTGTCTGAGATGCAAGAATGTAGTGCTAGCACAGTGCTTGATAATATTCTTGCAGAAACACACAGACTGAAAAAAAATCACTTGCCCATACCACCTCACACACATGCAAGCTATCTTAACAGCACTGTTAAGTGCTATACTTCTGTTGTTACTGGTTCTGAATACTGTATACTCGGATACATTTGTTTCTTACTTGTACACACTCACATCTTTGGTGTCAGCCTTGCCCTCCTACCACTTCCAACCATCCTGTGCACATGATGGAGACCATGCCCTGCCATTTACACATGTCTGCGTGACTTAGGGTTGCATACATGTCTGATATACACAGTTGATAGATAGTTCTTGCTTACTCACTAGCTTGCATTTATAAATAAATATTGCAGAATAAATGTTTTGATTTGTGAATGATTGCTTCTATAATTGCTAAACCTCATTGTATTTCAGTTAGTGCAATCAAACCAGCAGACACTTCAGTCTTGCTTCTTGATATACTTGGGCAAATGAGAGTATAATTGACCATTGTATGTTTCACCTTAAACCTCCTGTAATAGAGGCCCATGTGATAAATGGAAATAACCCCTTAAGAACATCCAGTGTTTCAGTTATGTGGTTTCTGAATGTCCATGACTTTGTACTTTTCCTTTTTAAGTCTTTATGGATACATGCAGGTGAATAAAGCCAAACTCCACTAGCTATAGATGTACATATTTCAACCTTCCTATGATCTCATCAGCACAGCATAAGTGGACTGTTTGGCTATATGTCACAAACACAGGGTCCCAACTAACATCCAAACCAAAAAGTAAAACAGTCACACAGACAAACCGATTAGTAAAAAACTACAAAAAAAAAAAAAAAAAAAAACTAGCCAAGCTTGATTTTTCACTGTGTGACATCATAAACCTCCTATAATAGAGCCTCATAGGATATATGCAAAGTATATCCTATGGGCATGTATTACAGGAAGTTTAAAGTATCACACAGTAAAAACTCTAGCTTAGCTAGTTTTTTTTTGTTTGTTTGTTTTTTGTTGTTTTTTTTTGTCTTATTTTTTTGTAGTTTTTACTAATTGGTTTCTCTGTGTGACCTTTTTACTTTTTGTTTTGTATGTTAGTTGGGACATTTTGCAGATGCCTTAATGGTTCTGGACATCAGCTGAGTGTAAAGACCCTGTGTTTCTGACGTATAGCCAAACACTCCACTTTTGCTGTACTGATAAGGTGATAGGAAGGTTGAAGTATGCATGTTCATAGCTAGTGGGCTTTGGCTGTATTTGCCTGAATGTATTCACAAAGACTTAAATAGGAAAAATGAAAAGTTATGAATATTCAGAAGTCATGTAGCTGAAAGACTTGATGTCCTTGGGGCTTCTGTTACATGGCATTTTAGATATCACACAGTGAAAACTGTAACTTGGCTAGTTTTTTTGTAGTTTTTACCAATTGCTTTGTCTGTGTGACCTTTATAATTTTTGGTATGGATATTCCATGTTTTATGGGTAGTGGTCAAGTGAAGTACTTGATGCACAGAACTGGGTAGCATATATAACTGTATACTGCAATCATCAGGCATATGAGCCATTACTGACATAACTGCACACCTCAGACAAATGCTCTGCTTAGGGACATTTACATATGTTCATATAAAAGTACACTGTTATGTAATATTTTTACTTTCATTGCAGATTCCACACTTAACTTGTCATTACTGTAGGTACAAATACTGTTCTTGGGGCTTGTCCCTGTCTGATACTATCAGAACACAGGCATTACATGGTTAAGTAAAGGTTGTGGAGTTTGACAAACAATAGCTTCCCTATTTGTGTGAGCATGGGATCCAAGGCTTTGATCTAGGCGGTGACTGTGTGTGCCATCCTTTGCTTGTTAGCCAGAGCCAGAGCATACTGTGCATGCCTCTTCTGCCAGCACCATCTGCAGCTGGTGGTTCTCCCTCAGACTCATCATCTGTATTTGCTGCTGCTGTTGCAAACCCTGCTTGTGGTCCTTGAAACTGTGGCCCAGCTCTTTGATGTCCTTGATGAAGTTGTTTCATGAGATTTATATTGTGTAACATGGCATATACTTTACTTATTTTGACAGAGGTACCTGTATCGTACTGCAGTGTACCTCCTGATGTGTCTAGACACAGGAACGATGGTTTTTGCAATCTAAACACACATTCTATGATATTCCTTGTTTGAGCATGGGCCTCATTATATCCCAGATCAGTGGGGTTATGTGGGTTTCTCATGGGCATCATAAAATAATTTGTATTGCCAGGGCTCCAGTCCATAACCTGCATTCCCCAATAAATGACCTTGAGGAATGTCACCCCTAGCAGTCCTGGTGTACAGGTCACAGGTACACCATATCTGTGTGTTGGTAAACTGCCTGACTCACCTTGCATACATCCTGATGATTCATATTGTGGAAGCATTTTCTATTTATGTACCTCCTTCCCTGTCTAGCAGGTAGGGCTTTTATTTCCATGTGTGTGCTATCCATGGCCCCCAACACTTCAGGGAAGTGTGCTACTGCATAAAATTCCTGCATAGCTCTTGCTGTGTCCTGTGAGCTGTGTGAGAAACTGATGTGATCTCTTTCACATTGTAGCATTGCAGTTAAAAACTGATGTAATATTCTAGAGGCTGATGCCTGTGGCACCCCTAATATAGCCCCTGTGGGTTTACTGAAAGTGTCAGTAGTTAGTATACATCATGCTACACATTCCTTTGTTTCCACTGGGAAGGGTTCTCCCTGACTTCCTTGGGGACTGAGGTGGGGGCGGTAGAAGTTGCATAGTTCCTCCAGTGTTTCTCTGTTCACCCTGTATCACTTAGCAATTTCTATGTCATGCAATCCCTGTTAGGTCAAACAGTGTCTAAACACCTTCCTCCTTCTCATTGGTCGAGGTCTGGTAGCAGCAGCAGCAGCACCTTGATTTAAAGCCTGTTGCACAAATAACATAATGATAGCAAAAGCAACCCCTAAAATTTTTTTATTATTTTTTTTTCAAGTGTTATCAGGCCTGCATTCCAAAGAATTCAGAGCTAATGGCTACAGTGCATGTACATGATTGGTTTATAACTTCCTGAATAGCACTGCCATGTTGGGTTAGTTAATTAGCATATACTTCAGCTCTTTATGCTGTCATTAGCATACTCTGCCATTTTGCTTTGTTTTTGCATCTCTACCCAATGTGTAGATCAGTTTAATGAATAACAAATAGTGTGCTATCACGTGGACAGCACGTGGTGCTGTCAACAAAACAGCAACACTTAGTGTAGCTGGTAATGAATCTAACTATTTATAATATAGTATAAATAAATTGTTATATCTCAGTGCCTTCAAGCTACTCATATGCTGTCTGCCAAATTTTGTTCATCCATCTGTGAGCTTTCAAATGAGGCTAAGCTGTTCTGTTTGTGTTGCTAGGTTGTCAAGATATTTAGAAAAATATAAAAATTATGACAATACAAATTATTTTATGAACAGCAATTAACATATCTTCAGTAGCACTAGACAGACACAGGCCAAATATAAGTGCAATTGTGTTGCACATCATATAACCTTTTAGATGGAATATTTTTTTTTCCAAAATGTTTTTATTAATTTTATAACACAACAACTTAGTACAGTAACAAGAAAAAACAAACTATATACATTGTCCATAACAACTAAAAAAGCAATATACATAGGAGAACACTTAATATTTCTAAACAGATTAGGGAATTTTCTACAAGCAATTAAATGATGAGTTGTGTTGTTAGTCCTTGTTTTTATAGCAGCAATCTCATTCTTCAAACGTATTTCACAAGATGAATAAACCTAACTTTAAAATTAGGAATAGATTGGGATTTCCAATTTTTAGTAACAATTTTCCTTGCTATAGAGAAGAAAGACAATAGTAAAAATGTTTGTTTTTTAGGAATGACTTCAGGAACAGGAACATTGAAAAGGATAAGGGGGTCAGAAATGACATAGCTGTCATCCCATAGAGCTTTACAAAGATATTTAAAGTATAACCAAAATGGGGAAATTATTTTGCAATTAACAACCGTATGTATCCAGTCAGCATCAGGGTGTCCACATCTCCAGCATTTCATTTCACCTTTCTTGTACATTATTGCTAGTCTATATGGGGTGAAAAAAAAATGTAAAAATGTCCATCTGTATCATGCCAGAACAGGGAAGATGTGGATTCTTTCACTGACTGTAAACATTTTTTATCTTTTTCTGAGAATACTTGTTTATTAACTTCACTTGAATAATTCCAAAAGGAAACATCAGTTTTGCTCAAATCATTTCTGAGAATTTTATAAATAATAAATATGCACGAATTGTTCTTGAGTGAGCTATTAATAAATGTTGAGATAAAATCCAAGATTTTTAAGTTACTCTTATTGTATACCTCTAATGAGGGTACAAGCTTAGTATGTATAAAATCCTTATCAGTTTGAATGTCCAGCCAATTGCAATTTTGCAAACTATATTTGCTGACCAAATAGTCAGCAGAACTTATTTTATTAGCTGAGAGAACTTGATTCCAATATAATAGGTCACCCTTCTTAAATTCTAACATTGTCTAAATATCAAAAGATATCAAACATCCATTTGTGTAAGCAATAGGAAAGATAATTATTAATAAATTCTTAATTAATTGATTAGAAAACATAAGCTTTCTAAACAGCAGCAATATTTGGTTTATAAGAGGTGTAAAAACAAGTTTTGACTTTTCACTTTGAATATATATTTTTAAAATCCATATAAAGATGCTTGTATGTATTTGAGTATATGGTTGAAGCAATGTCCTATTACTATTAAGAAATAAGTTTTCATGTATTGTTTTCCAACATGATGTATAAGAAGTATTATTCCAAAGCAATTCTATGTTAATAAATGCAGAGTTTAAATAAAAATCAATATTTGGGAACCCACCTCCTTCATCCCAGGTTGTGGTGTGCCAGAGAAGAGAAATTCTTGTTTTTTTTGTTGTGATACCAAAGGAAGTTGAGAAATAAGTTATTAATTTTCTGTTTTATTTATGACAGGTAGGGGAATTATTAGAGCTTAGCCAATGAATAAGATTTTAGGTAACAGTATCATTTTGATTAAAGTTAGTCTGTCTTCACATGTGAAGAAGAGTATGTTCCAACTGTCAAATAGACTAGCAATTGAGATTACAAGTTGTTGGCAATTAGATGTGAATGATTTTTTTATAATTGGATTCAATAATGATGTGTAGATATTTAATATGATTGCCCTCCCAGTTTATTTCTCTTTTTGATCTAAGTTTCATAGTAACACGTTTATTCACTAGAAGTGCCTGAGTTTTGCTATGATTGCATTTTAGACCAGAGATATTTGCAAATAAGTCGAGCTTATGTAATAGGTGATCTACTGAATTTAGAATATCATTAGAAGTTATTAGTAGGTCATCAGCAAACATTTGCAAATATCTCTGGTGATAATTTGTCTGACACTTTATATCCTTTAATGCTGTCATTATTTCTAACATAATTTGCAAGAGGGTCAATAGCCAGGGCAAAGAGTAACGGGGAGAGGGGGCACCCTGTTTAGTACCTCTTAATATTTAGAATGGGCTAGATAGATAAGACCCAATCTTTACATAGGCTATGGACATTTCATATATATATATATATATATATATATATATATATATATATATATATATATATTTAATTAATCCTATAAAGTTTGTATTTTTGTGGAGCTTTAAACAGATATGGCCAACTTAGGGAGTCAAAATCTTTATCTATATCAAGGCTTAAAACAGAAAGCTCATTGTTTTTTCTTGTTTGCTGAGTCTATTAAGAACAGTAATCTAATTTCATTGTCTTGTACCTTTCTGTTTTTGATAAACCCGGTTTGGTCTTCATGAATTAATATTTAAAGAATATTATTTAATCTGTCTGCTAAGATAGACATGAATATCTTGTAATCAATGTTAAGCAAAGAAATTGGCCTGTATGATGTGCAAAGGTTGGGCTCTTTATTTAGTTTTAAGATGGGAGAGATGACAGAATATTTCCATGAGGGAGGGATGTTTGCTGTAGTTTTAACTTCTTGGAATGCATTGAGTAAGATTTTCAAGATGTTATCAGGTAAGATGTTTGTAAAATTCCAGAATTAGACCATTGAGCCATGGTGCTTTTTTGCCTCAAGATTTTTTATTTGTTCCTTTAATTCTTTAAAGAAAAAAGGGTTTGTCTGTGTTATTACTATTGTATTTGAATAGCTTCTTTTGAATATTATTATCAAGAAAGGTATCTGTACTTTTGTTATCACTTGTAGATGAGTTATTATTATTAATATTCCTATAATGGTTTTTAAAACATAACAATATATTTTTAGTCCTCTAACTTGGATGGTCTGATTATTTCTAATGTACTGCCAATCATTAGCAGACCGGAGTTCCGCTGTGGCGACCCTTAACTGGGAAAAGTCGAAAGACAAACAACAATAGTATTTCTTTTATATGACTTTTTTAATTGAAATATTAAGATGGAGTATTTTAATAGGTGGTACATAGCATGGGTTTGTAACTATTAATACAAATATGAATATGTTATTTTCAACACCTAAAGGTGTCAGTAGAATGTAACTACAGAAGGATATCAAGGTATCACCATGATGTAATATGTTAAAATTTAGTGTGCTAAAAACTAGCTACAGAACAAAAACAAGTTAATTTGCCTTCCACGTCAGCCTGGAGAGTTTATTTTTTACAAGGGTAAGTGTCGTCAATTTTTTTTGGCCACCTTGTCAAGTGGTGTGGGGAGAGTTAAAAATAAGAGCCACAACAAATAGCTTATGAAAAGAATGGTTACTGTTAATTTAGCTAAAAACATTAATTATAGATGTTGCAACCAAACATCTGAAATAATTTATTAATGATGAAGTATTTTTTTTATAATTGTTATAATAGTAAAGTATTTACTTCACTTTAGAATTAAAATTAAAGTTTTTGTTTACTGTGAATACCTTTGTAAATATTTATTTAAATGTCTATGTGGCCATTTGTTAATTAGTTCAGCTCTCTGACTGTTTTTCTAAAAATTGAAACAGTATAAAACAATTAAAGTGAACTGACAATAGAATTGTTGAAGGCATACTGATGGGGCACCAGTTTGTTGCTTTTAAGAAGTTTATATAAAAACTTTAGATATTTAAGTTCCATTAAGGGTAGCTCATCTACTTATAAGTTTGTTCTGCATACCCATGTGGAATTTGGTGTTTACCCAGAAGGTGGAATTGTAAATGTAATTTCAATGAATAGCTAATACTAAGGACTACAATAATAACAGTTCAACAGCCAGCTGCATGATGCAGGTCATAGCATAATTAAAGGCAACTAATAACAGCTAAGCTGAACACATAGCGGGGAGATGTAACAGGTGGATTATACTGGAACACTAGTGTTATGGACTGGATTAATGCTAATGGGTTTTGCTATGGAGTGTATTATGCCCTGCCACTGTGTGGTGTGTATCTCAGTGCAGCCAACCAAACTGGAGCACAAAGGCACCTAAGGAACTGCAATTTAACCACAAGACAAAAATATTACATGGCCAGTCAGTTTAACCACTTATGTTCCCTGGGTTAATGACATACCCAGAGCATCACCACAATACTTCCCTCACAAAGCGAACTGTCAGTGCAAAAGTGTTGTCTAAACCTTCATCAACCTAGCCATTTAGAAATGAGCATCAACTAACAACTACACAACTAATACTGCTCCAAAGATTATTTTATACAGGCATTTGTCCACACATAGCTGCGTATGAGAAGTATGCAGTTAACAGTTGGATGCACTGTTTCAGCACATCCATTTTTTTCACAGCAAACACTGAACATGGAGATGCCATTTTCACTAATATATTTGCATCACTTGAGCACTAAAACCAGCCATCTTACATTAAGAGGGCCTCCCTGGTCCCTTGTGGCAGAAGTGTGTAGTTCAGGACCCATTTGAGTTGGAGATTATTAGAACAAGGCTCAGTTCTGGGCTTTTCTGTTGGCTAATTTGTGTCAAAACTGTTTAACTCTTCTTGCATATATGCTTGCATTTATGCATAGCTGCTCATTGTGCAACAGGGGTTAGCAGTGTCTTGTATAGACACAAATGCCTAGAAACACATTTTTTCACTAGACTGCAGTCAGTGAAACCCTTTCAGGCTTCCATGCTGCTCTTGAGGAAACTCATCTGTGCACTTCTGCACTGCAGGCAACTCAGTTAAGCACTGAGCAGTGTCATCCAACTTTTCATCCCCTGGTGTTTTATAGAGTAAGTCCTCTTTTTATTCCACAGCAATAGCTTATCTAATTTGCCCTCTCATAAACTAGTACTTAGGAATTACCTGCTACTATGGATAATCAGTTTCTCAACATTTCTCCATTTAGCCTGATTGACATGGTCTTCATGAGGAAATGTAGGAATTGCATCATGTATACTGACAACCACCTGCTCCTAAAGCAAAAAAAATATACATTTACAATTCTACCTTCTGGGTAAACACCAAATTCCACCTGGGTATGCAGAACAAACTTATAAGTAGATGAGCTACCCTTAATGGAACTTAAATATCAAAAGTTATTATATAAACTTCTTAAATGTCTATTGCTGTTTGTTAATTGGTTCAACTCTCGATTTAATTGCTATTAACTAATCTGCACAGTTAAACTAAAATTGTCTGCCTTACAGTGCCTGAGAAATAAGTCTTTTACTGTCACACTGCTTGTAAAGCATTATAGCTAGTTTCACTGTATTTCACTGTGCTCCTTTATCTGTTTAAAAACTTTCATTTTGTGGCTCACTGCTGTGATAAACATTTCTGTAGTGTTTACTGTCTAAGAGTGTAGGCTACTAATTTTACTATTGTTCCCCAACCTCTCTCCCTGTTGGTGTCTTGCTGTTATACTTGGTGGATTTGCAGTTGCCCACCCCTACTGTAAATTTGATCTGGGACACTCCTCCCAGTCTAGTGTCATTAGCTCATTCTACCTAATACAAAGAAAATATATGAGAAGGCCAACCCACGTAGTTTCTTTCCTTCTGTTCCTCTTTTCTCCTTTTCTAAAAAAAAAAAAAACAACAAATTTGCCTGACTCTCCTTGTGTTCTGACTGTGCTTCTCAAACATTTTGGAAATACAGAGTATATTTTAATGCATTTATTAAAACTGTATTGCTCTAAGTTGCACTGCATCTGAATTGTTTTAGTGTGTTTTAGCTGCTTTTTCGTATATATAGACTTTTCTGTATATGTAGACTTGACTAGCTACTTATTCTACTGTATTACTGCCTCTTAAATTGTTTTTCAGTTGTGCACGTGACTTGCTTAATTCAAAAAGTTTTAAATTGCTAATTTTGTAGAGTTTTAATTGCATTTACTGCTTAGGGCTGCACACTCAAGTGTGTTACCCTTCTCTGTGTTTATTTACTGTATTATTGAATTGTTTAGCCTGTTTTAACCAAAAAAAAATACTAACTTGTTTGCTCATTTCCTGCCTTTCCTAGCTAGTATAGTCTAGATCCCAGGCTTTGCTGGTTTCAGGAATTTATTTTCTGTGTTCAGAGTTATCCAGACCTTGCTGTGGTAGAGGGAAGTCCTACTGCTTACCAGTGGGAGTGGTGAGCATTGTACTGCCTATCTAACACTAGAGGAGTGGTTTCTAGCTCTGAAATTGTAATTTTATTAGCCATTTTGAGCTGATTTCTATCCCTTTCAACTTTCTGGCTTAAAAATGCATGTGTTTGTTCATTTTTCACATTGTGTAGCACCACAGGGCTACGGTTAAACTACTCCAGTTGCCAGAAAGTCTGCTCTTCAAATTTTCCCTTAGAACCAGCTGATTTCTCAGTAGTAGCACTAAAATCTGAACCCCTGTGACTAGCACTTGCTCTAGAACCTGCTGGAAAGCACTAGGAAGCTGTTAGGAAAATGTATAACTGCAATGCAATATGTAGGCTTAGTGTATTGAAATATATAACTGCAATGTGCAGGTTTAGTGCATTAAGGGTTAAAATGAGTTAATATACTTATTCTGCTTATTCTGTGTGAAAATATGCAGCTGCTAGAAGCTCTGAAAAAAGAACAATGGATGTCTGTAAATCCACCATGGTCAGCAGAATGTGTATTGAGGCCAGGACTGTACCTTGAATGTATCATATCAGAACTAGAGAAAGAATTGTGAGAAACTAAGGAAAGCTGAAACAAGCCCAAGGCCAGGTTGTTTTTCTCAAATATGTTTTTGCAAGACAGCAATTATCTGACCATGTCAGCAGCAAATCGAATAATAGCATCTTTCTGAGAACTTGCAGAAAACTGTATAAAAACTGTAGGCTGAATTATGGAAAATCAGACAAACCTTGTACCTACATGCTTTGTCTCCTTGCTGCAAGTAATAAAGGGTGCCTTGCTTGAACCTAACATGCATTGATCTTTGTGTTTTCTTTTACAGATTGGTCCTTCAGACTGGAAACCCTCTCTTCACCTTGGATCAGACGGCCAGGTGGCTGAAACCGTATGGGGAAGAAACCAAATCGGTTCTTCTTATATGTAAAGTCTTCCGACTGTATTGTCGTCAAAACAGGCCAGCCACTTTCTGATCTGTGACTGAAGGACGGGTTTTCTGTGAATCGGCGATCAATCACGTGGGCTCAGGTAAGGTGAATCTACTTTTTTTTCTGTTTTGGGATCAGGGACTAGATGTGTATTGTTTTTTGTCAGATTGTATTTTTCTTACAGTCAGGGATAGAAAAGGTACTGTCTTGTCATAGATTAGGAAAAACAGAATAAGTAGACCTTAGGCAGTCATTCTGAAGAGACTATAACAAAATCCGTGGTACACGTTAAAACTAGAGAATCTAGGTGAAGTTACGTAACAATCAAAGGTAAAGGAAAATGGGTAATAACTGTACAAAAACACCCCGAGACCCACCGTTAACAGAAGATGCAAAATATATGCAGTCACAGCACGCAGACAACGTTAGATACTTTTCAAAATGGGTTATTAAATACGAATTTGACTAAAAATTAGAAAAATCCTCACGCATCAAACTTATTAAACAACTTAAAACTGATTCTAAAGGTCAGGTAAAAAAGCAACGACAGTTAGGAATTCCCCAGGCACATAGGTGGCTGGAGGAAGTAAACCGTAGGGACCAAAAGAAAAAGGATTCAAAGACAATGTTTTTAGATAGGGAGGATAACAACCTAGTAATAGCATCAGCACCTCCGCCTCTCCCTCCCTTACCAGAATATGGGGCGAGTAGACAGGTTGATCCACCCCCACTATATCCTGTGGTCACTGAGGATAGGGACGCTATAAAACTGAAACTAGCTAAAATAAGGGATCCCATTGAAACTAGGTCCCGAACAAAAGCAGGTAATCGAGAGTCATGGCAGAAATCTAAAGACACACAACCTGCAGGAGAAGAAGAAGAGGAAATATGTCCACTCATAGAAGTACCAAACCCTCAGGCAGGGCAGGATAATCAGGATCCATCCATCTTAGTATATAGACCCTGGACTCTGGAAGATATCCCTCCCTATCTGAAAATTAATTTTAGAAAATTTTCAGACGATTTACAAGGAATGAGGCTAAGTTATCATTTAAACGGGGAAGAAATAGAAAGGGTAGTTCGACAAATTGTAGGGCCAGATTGGTACATGATTTGTGGCAACTGGAATCCTCGTGATGCTGAACAAAAACCCCTTCCTCATAGCAGTGCAGACTTAGATGCTAGAGTAAAAGGACTTACAAACCACATCTCTGAAAAATGGAAACCTAGGGCAGATTGGATGTTCATTAATCAATGCATCCAACAGGAGGGTGAGACAGTTGACCGATATTTCGCTAGGCTGCTGGAATGTTTTAACAACCACTGTGGGATGCAGGTCCCCGAAGACCAAAAGCAAGATTCTCCATATGAACAGCAGTTGAAAAATGCATTTTTAAAAGGTAGTAGTGCACCTATAAGCAGTTTTATTACAAAACATATAGTTGATCATCGAACTAGCAGGCTACAATCACTACTCGAATATGCTAGGCATGCTGAAAGGCATTTCAATAGCAAAAAGAAAAAGAAGGCTCAAGTATTTTCTGTAGAGGACGGAACAGAAGTTTATGTAGTACACCCCAGGAAGAAGGGCAGACAAAATGCACAGGGAGGTAGGCAGTCTGATCAATGATCAGAAGACTTTGAAGGACATAAAAAAAGGGGTGAATGTTTCAAATGTGGTAAAAAGGGACATTTGGCAAGGGATTGCAGGAAAAATAAGAAAGCAACAACAGAAGACAAGGAAGGTGAAGACTGACTATATGATAGTCAGGAATCATTAGAAGGGGCTAGTGCAGAAAGGACAAATGAGAATGTGAAAAGGGAAATAGAGGAAGTACAGGGAATTGATGACGGTGAAGTAGAAGATGAAGTACTAGACTTGGCTTTATTGAGCTTGGAGCTCTACTTAGCAGATACTAAGCCAGAAGTTATACTTTCAGTGGAAGGCAGGAAAGTCAAATTTTTGTGCGACTCAGGGGCATCACGAACCCTGATACACCCCTAACCAGGAGCAGCCTTAGGTCAACTGATACCCTAGGCAAAAGGGCTCCACGGCACCCCCATCACCCCACCCGGTGCCCCCATTCTGGTCTACCTACACCAAATACATACAGGAAAAGCGCCCCTACTAGAACGGCGCCCTAGGCGACCGCCTAGTTGGCCTATGCCTAAGGCCGGCTATGCCCCTAACTCAGAATCATCCGACTACATATTAGTCAAAGCAGCTAATGGGCAGCTATATCAGGAGCCCCTCTCCCGCAATATTATAATAACTGATCCTGTTTCAGGATTGACACAGAAAAGTAAGACTGTAGTTTCTGCAAAGTGCCCAGTGAATCTCTTGGGCAGGGATCTCATGCAGTTATTTGGCATAGCAGTAGTCTTAACCATGCAGGGAATGGAAGCACAGCGACAAACTGACACCTTTACGGTGCAATCGGGGGGTGAAATATTTTATTGGTATAGTCAGGACTTGGTCACAACTGGTCCAGGGACTGCGACCAAGGAGCTGACGAACGTAGCCATCAGTAAGTTTCCCTCCCTCGACATTGATAAACAATACCTGTTACATTGTACCCTATATTTTTGTAATACACCAGGACCAGATAAGGAATATGAAGAAAGATTATTTAAGAATCATGCAAATAGATTGGTACTGAGTAACCTGTACTGGGACACAGAAAGGAATAGTGTAGTCAGCTGTTCACTGCCCCAGGAATTTTTAACACTTTATAAATCTAATCGATTACCACATGTTAGCTTGACCAAGAATAAAAATATACAGTGGGCAGACCTAGGGGAGAAAGCCCACACAGTCGCAATTATTTTGCTACAAGAAAAGGTGGCATTTCTTTCCCCTGCTAGGCATCTCTCCTGCATGACTATATTGTTGAGCCAACCTCATATGACAATTGAATGATGCACGACTTTGAACCCTTCTACTCTGTTCCCGACCCCTGCAGACGGCACACCGCATCGCTGCCTGCAGGTAATCGAGCAAAAGACATTACCTAGAAAAGATCTCACAGGTGTCCCTTTGGAGGATGCCGAGCTGACATACTACGTGGATGGCTCGTGCAAAAGGGGTCCTGCAGGACATAACCTAGTAGGATATGCAGTAGTCTCTGATACTGAGGTTGTAGAAGCAAAATCCTTACCACACAATTTATCTGCACAGGCAGCAGAATTGATTGCCCTGACACAGGCATGTACCTTAGCAAGGAGTAAATGTGTAAACATTTTTACTGATAGCCAGTATGCTTTTTCCACTGTACATGTGTTTGCACAACAGTGGAAAAACTGGGGAATGATAACATCGACTGGCAAACCTATAAATCATGCTCAGTTTATTTTAGATCTTTTAGAATCTATTCAGTTACCTCAGAAGGTGACCATTTGCAAATGTGCAGCTCACACCAAGCAACAAGATAAGATTTTAAAAGGTAATGCAAGAGCTGATACAGCTGCAAAACAAGTAGCTACAGAAGTATTTCTTTTAAATGAGGAATTACAACCCTCTGAAATTCTGAATCTGGATATGTTAAAAACAATGCAGACACCCACTACGCAAGCTGAAAAACAGCAATGGATAAAATGAGGAGCAATCCTCGAAAAGGGGTTGTACATCTCTAAGGAAGGGAAACCAATACTACCCTCTAATTTGTTCCACTATGCGGCATTGTTGAGCCATCGGCAGTGCCATGTCTCAACAGGGGGGATGATACAGTTGGTAAACCAGGTGTTCACAATGTATGGATTTACAAACTATTCTAAAAATTTTGTTTAATGTGTCAGATTTGTAACAAACACCATGCACAGGGGGCGATAAAGCCCAAGCAAGTGAGTTTTCCCACACCACCATATCCGTTTCACATTATCTGTATGGATTTCATAGAATTGAACAAATGTGAGAATAAGAAGTATTGCCTTGTCATTATAGATATGTTTTCCAGATGGGTGGAAGCCTTTCCAACCAAAAACCCAGATGCAGCTACAGTGGCAAAAGTACTTGTTAAGGAAATTATTCCTAGGTTTGGCATTCCGGAGAGAAACTATAGTGACAATGCTACACACTTTGTAAATCAAACCATACAACAGCTGAGTAGGTTTTTTGGTATTTCTTTAAAAAAATCATTGTGCATATCATCCGCAGTCTGCAGGGCTGGTTGAAAGACATAATGGTATACTGAAAAGCAAACTGAGGAAATTGATAGCTGAGACAGGGAAAACCTGGCTGTACTGTTTATCCCTGGCACTGTTGAACATGAGAACCGTCCCTACAGCAAAAGGACTGACTCCTTTCGAGAAGCTGTATGGGAGGGCTTATTATACACCCCAGTGGAAACCTCTCATGTCATCAGACCAGGAAGCTGATTTTAAGTTAGCTGAATATATGAAAAAGTTGTTGAGTTCTAAACATCTGTTGCAGTTTAATTCTGTTTCAGGTCAAAAATAAACCAAAACATCGGAAGTGGCAGTGACGCCAGAAGACTGGGTGTGGATTAAAATCGTGACACGAAAGAACGGGGCATCGGCAAAGTGGGAAGATCCCTACCAGGTGCTTCTTTCAACACCTACTGCAGTCAAAATAGCAGAGCGAGCTTTGTGGATACATCTGACGCACTGCAAGTTGGTGAAGAACTTCGAGCTGGACAAAGACCTTACCTCTCCATCGGGACCCTAAGCACAAAAGTCTGGCTACAAAAGGGGGTCAGATCAATAGGAACTGATCCGTCTCAAACCCAGTGAAGCAATCACCGGTGCTAAGGTCCTATAGGGCAGAGAGTAAGATCACGTGTCTTAGGCGAAGATGACGGAAGCAAAAAAGATCCAAATACATCTGTTTGGAGGAACCAGAGAAAACAGGAATGCAGAGCAATCATTCCCACAGAAATATTGCATGACCATCCTGTTAACCGTACTGGTAGCAATAATCTTTTTATTGTGGCCATTTCTCTTCTCTGCCACACAAGTAGAATGAAGAAAACGTGCAAAGTGGTACCCAAATTTCAATACTTATCAGGCTATTAAGCACGCTTATGCAGTCACCCTCAATATCTCCAATTGCTGGGTCTGTGCAGCTATTCCTACTGCACATGGAGGAATACCCATAATACAGACTCCCTTAAATATGAACAAAACCTGGCAAGCACTGCTGAAAGATGCAGTGAATGTGACATCAATTAAAAAAGTGACCCTATTCTTACCCAAGGCAAAAAGAGGAACAGTGTGCTTTCAAAACTACGGAAAAACAGAGGTTGGAAATAGCACCTGTAACATGACAGTGATACATTACTGTACTGGAAATTCCTGCACCACGACAAACGAGGGCCAACAATTGCAAGTTGGCAATAGCAATGACTCCACTGAAAGAAAGAAAATGGTTGATGAAAATCAAATTGTGTATAGTAAAATGTTCTGGGCTATGACCCAACAAAAGCCTGGTGACTATAAATTCAGCAAAATCTCAGTCGCAATTCCTGACTGCTACTTCATGTGTGGTGATAGAGCATATAAATGGCTACCAGGCAATTGGTCTGGAAGCTGTTTTCTGGCATATCTGATTCCAGCAATACAACATGTATCGACACTACCCCAGGGGAAAATTCAAAATATTCGAGAAATCAAGAAACCCGCTAATCCAGTGGGACAAGTTGATGCATCCTGGATATATCACCATGATTTAGCCCATGTGAATGACAAAGGACTATCGCACATGGATCTGGGTGATGACATCATATCTTGGGCAGGCATAATACCAGCATACAGAGCAGTGAAATCGATCTGGGAGCTGAGAAAGCTATCCAAACTTCTTGAAACAATGAGTAATGCGACTTTTTCCACCCTAGAATTGGTGACTGATGAACTCACAGCCATGAGGACAGTGGTGCTTCAAAATCGCATGGCTCTCGACTTCATCCTAGCGGCAAAAGGAGGTTTGTGCGCTTTAATCCAGGAGGAGTGCTGTTCATTTATTCCTGACAACAAACATGAAATAGACAGCCATCTCAAAATAAATCAGCAAGTGTCGACTATGACCAAACCAAGATCGAATCCATTGACAGACTTTTTCCAAAAATGGTTCGGGGGTTGGGGCAGCATCTTGATGAGCATTCTGATTGCCATCTGTGTAGGGGCAGCCTTACTGATGGTGTGTGGATGCTGCTGCATCCCCTGTATAAAAGGACTAGTTGAAAATTTCATAGACACTTCAATTTCAAAGACTTTATATCAGAATGTTGAGTTAGAGGTACTGATTAAAAGCTGAAGAAATACTTTCACAAGCTTGAACTGAATGACTCTCTAACTTCAAATCCTGAGTGGGAAATGGTTAAGGGAAGAAAAACTGTTTATGCTTGTTTTGAAAGTAGAATAAAGTATTAAAGGGGGAGAAATGTTAGGAAAATGTATAACTGCAATGCAATATGTAGGCTTAGTGTATTGAAATATATAACTGCAATATGCAGGTTTAGTGCATTAAGGGTTAAAGGGAGTTAATACATTTATTCTGCTTATTCTGTGTGTAAATATGCAGCTGCTAGAAGCTCTGAAAAAAGAACAATGGATGTCTGTAAATCCACCATGGTCATCAGAATTTGTATTGAGGCCAGGACTGTACCTTGAATGTATCATATCAGAACTAGAGAAAGAATTGTGAGAAACTTAGGAAAGCTGAAACAAGCCCAAGGCCAGGTTGTTTTTCTCAAATATGTTTTTGCAAGACAGCAATTATCTGACCATGTCAGCAGCAAATCTAATAATAGCATCTTTCTGTGAACTTGCAGAAAACTGTATAAAAACTGTAGGCTGAACTATGGAAAATCAGACAAACCTTGTACCTACATGCTTTGTCTCCTTGCTGCAAGTAATAAAGGGTGCCTTGCTTGAACCTAACATGCATTGATATTTGTGTTTTCTTTTACAGAAGCCTTAAAACTGATACAAGCACTCAACTCTCCTTGTTAATAAGGAGCAATTAATCACAGGCACTAAACAGCCTATAACTGCAAATTACGTTGCAAAGGTAAGGGAAAACAGCTCTTGTACTTTACAAAAAAAGCACCTAAACAGGCATGTCCAAGGTCAGCTTCCAGTGATTTCTCCTGTCCACCTGGTGAATCTGGGCATACTGGGCAATGTAGCAACTGCCTCATGTACACAGACAACCCTCTCCTCCTACCACTCAACACTACAACTTGTGAGAGATGCACTTACATAACTAAACTGGAAGCAAAGCTCTCTCCACCCAAGATTGTGCTAGACTGCCAATAGGAGAAGGTTAACACCTGCACTACAACTCAAGCAACACATAGCCCTTCAAAACCCACACCATCAACACCCACACATAGCAACACTAAACTCACATATGCGGAGGCCCTTAATATTAACCTGCCCAAGCAACAAGGACCTCCGAAGCTGAAACGCAAACAAACACCAGTCACAACCAAAGTGACACATAGATCACAACACTAGTGTGCCACCCAACAACAGCCCCTAAGGCAAGACAACGTACCCAACACTTTAGTCATAGGTGACTCTATAGTCAGGCACACTGATGTCCCACTCACCAGGCTGAGCAAGGAGAAAATTACAGTTAGCTGCCTGTTGGGTGCCAGGATCTGCCACATAACACATGCATTCAAGTCACTTCATAACAAGTACAAATACGACTCTGTCATTGTCTATGTTGGAGTGTATGACTTGAGACATACCTCCCTGGACTACATGAAAAGAGACATGGAAGAGCTCTTGGATCATGTGGCCCAGGCAGGTAAGACCCTAGCCCTGAGTAGCATCCTGCCTTCACCCAGAATAATACCACAGTATAAGGACAAAATGATTGACTTCAACAATTGGCTAAGCTTCTGGTGTCATTCAAAGGGGATCCAGTATCTGTCTGCCTGAGATGACATGATCGACAAACCTCGATGCTTTGCCAGAAATGGTCTGCACCTGTCACCCCTGGGATTCAGGTTACTGGCTAAAGCTCTTGCCATCCCTATAGTGCCATTTTTAGGCAAGGTTCAAAGGACAAAACCACCACCGTAACAGATACAAGCATGCAAAATCTGAAGGTAATGCTACTCAATGCTAGAAGTCTAAACCTCAAAATGCACTCTCCCGAGACACTCCTAAAAATGGAAAACATCGATATCTGTGCAGTAACTGAGACCTGGTTCAAGACTTCAGAGAGCACCTCTGCAATACCAGGCTACAACTCTTACCACACTTTTTGGCCACCAAACCAAGACCAAAACACTAAAGGTAGAGGAGTGTCCATATTCACCAAAGATATTCACACCTCCAGGCTAGTTGCCTAACACAATGCATCTGAAATTCTCCAAGTGCAACTAACATTAGGTAAGACTGCAATCCAAATTATAGCTTGCTACAGATCGCTCACCATGCCCCAAGATTCTCACTACACCTTTCTAAACATACTGGAAAATATTAAGATTCAACCAAACACCCTAATACTGGGTGATTTCAACTACCCTGCCATTAACTGGGAAAACTAATCAGGTACCAACACCTTTTCCCAAAGGTTCTTGGAATTCATAAATTCCAAAGCCCTTTATCAACTAATCCATTGTCCCACCAGGGGCTCCAATATGCTAGTCCTGGTCATTACCAACATGGGAGATAGATGCTCCACACCAGTGGTCACCCCCTCATTGGTCAGGTCTGACCATAAGCAAATCACCCTTGACATGCACATCCCACCCCCACCCCCCAGTAAGGAAACCTCCGAAAAAACTTCTCCAAAGCCAACATCATGCTGCTTAAGTCAGATTTGACAAACTTCATAGGTTCATAGGTAGGTACTAGGCTATCTGCCCAAGGGCATTTATAAGCCTAGCCAGAGTGTGTCGGCTTTTGCCACCCCATTGATTAATTAACTGAGCATCTGTCAAGCAGAGCCAATGAAGTGATCTCAGGGGTGTGTTTTCTGTTACTCATCTACTCATCAAGGATTCTCTTGAAGAGTGTTAGTGAGGGGGTCTGCCTAATGTAGTTAGGAATTTTGTTCCAAAGCATGGGGAGTCTCTGTGACAGGAATCTATCCCTCCAGGATGTTCTATTTATTGTTGTGGTGAGGTTTAGCTCACTAAAGTACGTGGCTCGCAGTGACTTGGATTTCTCCCATGCAGACGGGAGCTGAAGGTTCGACTGCTGAATCCTACACTAAGGCACTGCACGAGCACATCCACTCATGCATGAATCATGCCATCCCAAATAGAACCAAGACACTCTCCTCCAAAAAAAAGGAAGCCAATCTGGTGGTCCCCTGCCATAAACAAACTATACAACAGAAGGATGAAACTGTTGCAGAAAAGAGGAAAATCCCAGGATGCAAAAAACTCCCTTAC
Source organism: Protopterus annectens (assembly GCF_019279795.1). Lineage (NCBI taxonomy): Eukaryota > Metazoa > Chordata > Ceratodontiformes > Protopteridae > Protopterus > Protopterus annectens. The sequence continues at coordinate 1,854,450,907 of NC_056728.1, forward strand.
CAGCCTCAGTAAGAAGCTGAGATGGGACTGAAAGTTTGACTGCTGAGTCCTACACTAAGGCACTGTATGAGCACATCCACTCATGCATGAATTGTGCCATCCCAAATAGAACCAAGATGCTCTCCTCCAAAAAAAAGGAAGCCAATCTGGTGGTCCCCTGCCATAAAAAACTTTACAACAAAAGGAAAAAAACTGTTGCAGAAAAGACGAAAATCCCAGGATGCAAAAAACTCCCTTACCAGCCTCAGTAAAAAGCTGAGATCCCTCATACAATCCTCCAAAGCTAGTTATGAAAATAAAATTGCCAAAGATTCCAAAGACAACCACAAGGCATTCTATAACTATGTCAAGAATCTAAATGGCAATGCTCAGATCTGCTCTGAGCTGCAACAGAATGGCATTAAATATACTGATCCCAAGGATATTGCCAATATCCCGGCAGATCAATTCAGTGCCAACTTCATCCCCCTCTCACCCCCTAAATGGCCCATCTCAATACTGGAAGATTGACAAATTCCGGTAATAATGGCCACACAGGTAAAAAAACGCACTCTCCAAAGCTAAGAATACAGCATCCATGGGACCATATGACATCCCAGGCTGTGTACTACATGAACTACAAAATGAACTGGCACCTCACCTAAGTGTCATGTTTAATCATAGCCTCACCTCAGGCTTTGTGCCCACTGAGTGGAGCTCAGCTACAGTTATCCTACTCCACAAGGGGGGATCCACCTTGGATCCCGGGAACTACCATCCCATAAGTCTGATGAGCCTGATCTGAAAGGGCATGGAACGCATTATCATGGAACTTATAAACAAAGACATTGGCAACCTTCAAACACTGGACCCCACCCAGTTTGGGTTCATGAAGGGCCGATCTTGTCTCCTGAACCTGATTGACTTCTTTGAATCAGCCCCCAGAGCTGTGGACAAGGGTAAGGCAGTCCACACAGACTATCTGGACCTTGCCAAGGCCTTCGACACCATCCACCACTCAGGAATCATAAATAAACTTACTAAGCTGGGCATAAATCCCTACATCACTCGATGGGTTGCCAGCTGGCTTACTGACCGAACCCAGACTGTAAAAGTAGCTGACTCCAAATCCAGCTCCAGACAAGTGAAAAGTGGAGTACCTCAGGGTTCAGTCCTGGGACCGCTCTTGTTTGGCATCTACTTCTCTGCAGTACAGGCCAACATTAAGGGACTCTGGCTAACAAAGTTTGCAGATGACTGCAAACTGGGGGCCATTATTGAATCCCGAAATGATGTGGATATTCAACAAAAGGGCCTTACAGAAACAGATGCTTGGTGCCAGAGTCATGGGCTTAGGCTTAATGCCAAGAAATGTAGCTATCCCCTTTGGGAAAAACCATGTACCCATAAATTACCACATAGGTGGCAGTACACTAAACACCAAAAGTGTGATGAGAGACTTAGGATACAGGTGGACAGTGATCTCAACTTCGATAACCACATCATCACAGAAGTCAGGAAATCCTTATATGTGGCACACCTCATCACTAAGGGCTTTTCATCCAGAAAAATGGAAGTCATTGTCCCACTGCACTCATCCCTCATTAGACCCATTATAGAGTACAATGCCCCATTTGGTATGTATCTCACCAGACATCTGCAACAGCTGGAAAGGCCGCAGAAATACCTCACTAAAAGAATCATAGGCCTAAAGCAGATGCTCTATGCTGACCGTCTAAAAACTCCAGCTATACTCTGTGGCATATTGTCTACTCAGAGGTGATCTCTGCTTAACATACAAGGCCATGTCAAACCCTGAGCTGCTGGACATGTTCCACTTAAAGAAATCCCAATCCCTCAGAGCCACATGCTCCAGAGATCTAAACCTTGTCAGCACAATGAGCAAAACATGCTGGAGGGATAGGTTCCTGACCCAGAGACTCTCCATACTCTGGAATAGGCTGCCAATACATGTCAAGCAGAGTGCCTCCTTGGACCTCTTCAAAAGGAATCTTGATGACTGGATGGGAGATAGGAAATTCACCATGGGGATCATGTCAGTCACCCTGCTAGACAGGGGTCCAGGGAAGTAAATATTGTGGGAAGAAATATCCTGGGAATTGTTTGGCTAGGCTTGTATAGGCCCTAGGGCCGATAGCCTAATACCAACCTATGAACTTATAGTATGTGAGAGATGTAGCTACGCCATGAAATTTGAATCAGTCCTCTCAAATAACAATAAACAAGTCATCAAACAGATTGTCAGCACAAACACCTCTCCTCTTACACAAGATAAAGTCAAGACACATAAACTCACATACACAGAAGTACTCACCGAGAGCCTGCCAAAAGACCAGAAAACTCCCAAGTACAAATAACCCACACATACTGATACACAAACAGAATCCACCATTATGTATAACACACATATCAGTATTTCAACAATTAAGCCCCTAAGGCAAAACACCTCAAAACCAAATGTCCTCATCATAGTCAACTCAATAGTGAGGCACACAGATGTTCCCCTCACCAGGTTGGACAAAGAGAAGGCCATGGTCAGCTGCTTGTTAGGTGCCAGGATCTGACAAATCACAAACACACTCAAGTCACTCCGCAACAACTATCGCTATGACTTTGTCATAGTACATGTTAGAGTGAATGACTTTAGACATACCTCTCTGGACTATGTGGAGAGAGACATAATTGAACTCTCAGATTATGTGTCCCAGGCAGGTATGTCTCTAGCCCTAAGTAGAATTCTACCTTCACTTGGGATGATGCCACAATACAGACAAAAATTGCCACCTCCATATTGTCTTTTTTAGGCTATGTCAAAACAACAAAAACTTCTGAAGTAAAAAAAATCCACTAGAGACAAACTCATGGTCAAGCTGCTTAATACTAGGAACCTAAACACTAAACTGCCCTCCCTTGAAGCAGTCCTCACTTGGAAGATGCTGACATCTGTGCAACTGCGGAGACTTGGTTCAAGGCCGTGCAGAACACCCAGGCTGTACAAGGCTGCAATGCCTTTCACACATTCAGATCCCAAAACGAGAGTGAAAGAATCAAAGGTGGAGGTGTATCCATCTTCATTATATCCAAATACACCTCAAGACTGGTTTAGCATTCCGACTCACTTGAGCTACTCCAGGTCCAAATAATACCCCTCCACAGTATAGCTTGCTACAAGTCCACCTCCATGAACCAAGAGAAACGCACTGCCTACCTGGACTTGCTAGAGTCACTCAATATACAACTAAACACCTTGGTCATGTGAGACTTCAACTACCCATCCATCACTTGTGTGACTTACATGAGCACAAAACTGATTGCTCTGAGGTTCCTGGACTTTGTTAATTCAAATGCTTTGGAACAGGTAGTCTGCACCCTCACAAGGGGATCAGATGTCCTAAACTTAGTACTCACCAACATGTAGAGCCACTGCACCACCCCCAGTCCCAGTATGTTGTCCTCCTTGCTTAAATCAGACCATAAATCTGTCCCATTTAAAGTATAGACCGGACCTGACACCCCCACAGGAGGAAAAAAAACTGAAAAATTTCTCCAAGGCAAAATATAGCCTTCTAAGTGATTGTATAAAAGACTTCAAAGCCCCTGCTAACACAGCCAAAAATGACTCCTATGCAGAGGAGTACACAAATGCCCTCTATAGTCACTTAAACAAATGTATTGACTTAGCTGTACCTGTCAGGACTAAAACCAAATCCTCTTGAAAAAACAAGCCATCCTGGTGGAGTGCAAGTGTAAATAAGTTATATAACAAAAGAAAAAAAAAATGATATATATAAAAAAGAGAGAATTTACTCAGTAGAAGAAGAATACCTTCTACAGGTTAAACAAACAAATCAGAAATGTAAAGTTCACTAAAGCTAGTTATGAGACTTAATTAGCATCCCTAGCTAAAGACAATCATAATGCATTATTTAGCTATTTCTGAAACCTAAAAGGGAATGCCCAGTTGTGTGCCACAGTTATAGTGGAAGGTACCATTCACACTGATCCTGAAGAAATTGCCACCCTGCTAGGCGACAGATTTGGAAATAACTTCAACCCCCTGTCCCCACCAGCCATACTCCATAGCACCAGTCCTCTACCAAGTATCTCCAAACAGGCCATAAAAACACTCTACAAGTCCAAAAATATGGCCTCTATGGGACCAGACAACATCCTAGGCTGCTTACTAAGCAATCTAAAACAAGACCTAATGGAACCACTTAGCACTCTCTTTAACCACAGCCTAAGCACTGGCTTTGTGCTGGCAGAATGATAAACAGCAACAATAATCCCTTTGCACAAAGGGGGTCAATCAACTGACCCTGGCAACTATAGACCAATTAGCCTGACCAGCCTTATCTGCAAGACTGTGGGAAGAATAACCATGGAACTTATCAACCAGGACATAGGCAACCTTCAAACTCTTGACCCAACCCAGTTTGGTTTTGTCAAGGGTAGGTCTTGCTTATTAAACCTGGTGGACTTCTTTGAGAATGTCACCAAAGCCCTGGATGAGGGGAAAGCAATATATACTACCTATCTTGATTTAGCCAAGGTGTTTGACACAATTCCCCAATCAGGGATCATAGAGAAACTCCCCCAGTTGGAATGGAATGACGATGGGGTCCACATGGGGAGATGAGAGAGAAAGTGCAGTTGTGTTAGGAACTTACCATAATTGTAGACTTCTAAGTGTACTCACTGTTGCACTTCTATTCAATGGGATATCCTGCCTGTAGATAGGCCATATCTGGCCAGACTTCCAGAGTTGTACCTTCTGCTATTGGCATTAGTTGACTCTTTCCCAGTCAGACATCAGAATATACATGATATAACAGCAGCATCAGTCAATGGCATTTTCAGATCTTTCTTGCCATGAGCAGAGGTGGAGCCATGGAAAAGAGAGAGGCTACCCACCTGGAAAAGAAGATTTATGGTGAGGAACAAGGTCTACATCTGTACCCACCCTGACCAGAAGATAGTTATAAAGGGTGAGGAGGAGAGAGAGAGAGAGAAAGAGTGAGAGAAGATAGTGGGGAGAAAACAGTGGCTGCAACAGTGGATGCACTACAGTATCTACAGTAAAGCAAGATTCTAACACAACTGCACTCTGTCATCATACTATTGACCATCACTGTCCTAATCAGTGGGTTTACTCTCAGACCATTAGACCAGTGGGTGTCTGATCCTGACAAGTAGGCTTTGCAATACAGATGATTCAAACCTTGTCCTGGACCATGATGCAGTTCTTAGGTTCTAATGCTTTGAGAAGTTTGTAGTTATTGTAATAAAGCTCAGGTTGAGTGGATACTACCCATGTTACTGGCTAGTATTTTCAAAGTATTTTGGACTTGTTATTTCTTTTATTTCATTGTAATTATTATGCTAAAGAAATTGGCATCTGAAGTTCATTCTTACCTAATGAATTAATACAGATCTAGAACATATTGACAGCATTATTTACCAACTAACTTTAAAAATAATTGCAAAAGGCATAATGTGACATTTTTGTCTAAATATGATGAATGACAAGGGAATTGAAATCTGGTAAGCAGGTAAGACATAAATGTTAACCTTAGCAAAATAGGTCAAGTATATTTGAGCAAAGTAATATGACAGTTAAGAATATGGAAACTAATCTGCAATATTAGACTGTCAAAACTTATTATGTGCTAGTATTTATTTTATCTTTTTGCTCACTGGATAAAGAAGACTTTAGTGACCTTTTTCAGTCAAAACTCTAGCCAGAAAGGTGAGAGTAAATGCAGACTCAAGACAGTCAGCATTCTTTGGAGAAGTGCAAAGAAATCACAGTTCCAGTAGTTAGAAAAAATGAAGACACTAGGAAGAACATGCAAATATCCAAGATGGCAGATAATGGAAGACCAGAATGAACCCAGTACTGAAGGTATGTTGGAATGCTGTGAAACGGTTAAAATATCAATAACATGAAGACAAGGTTTTGTGACATAATACTTAACTATTTACGAAACTGAATCCTGGTCATAGCAATATAAACACAGGATCTGTACAAGTGTGATGACGAGACGATTTCAGACACTGAAGGCAATCTCTATGTAAACACTAATAGTGAAACGATATATAGCATGTGAGGTTTTGTATGATATGCACATTTTATATGGATTAATTTGGTGCTGGTGCATTGCTTTCAATTATGTAACTTAAGGACAGTAAATGATGAATTAAAAAAAAACATATGAAGCATTCTATGCCATTGAAACTTTCAGAATCAGACTATTGCAGCAATCTCATTTTAAACCTGCTAGAACTTATATATGCATCCCTCAGAATTCAGTGAAACTGACTTTTTCCAGCTCTCTAATTCTAATGAAGCATCATTCCTGGATTACTTGAGAAGAGATTTCAAAAATTTTCAGTAGCATTAATTTTGACAGTCAATCTCAAAAGTTTTAAAACATTGATGTAATAGTTCTGGGTGGGAAATGTGAATGTAATTTAAAATGTCTGCTAGGGTGGAGGTCATGTAATGAGCGGTTAGAGGGTAGGTTTAATCCTATAATCCTCTCCTTCTGGTATTAATTTTATAACTAATCTGCCAGTGATTTCTACTAAAAGAGATGCATATTTTTTCTACAATGAATGATCCTAGCTGTATGTAGAAAACGAGAGAAAGAACTACAGAGTAATGTATTTCAGATGTCTATCTGGAAACACTGACTGACATGTTAAGTATTCCCCTTCCATATTGGTGTATGCAGGCTTATCTAATCCAGCACAGATCTGAAATATTGTTACAAACTGCAGATCACCCACCATCTATTCCTTGGCCCAGAGCCTAGTGTTTTTTTTAACACCTATAATGAATTATCACTTGTGACATAAGCAAATTTAGATTTATATAAAAGTAATCAAACTGCATCAACAAGTTCACATTTACAAACATTATGCTTCACATATATTGCTATATATCATACAACCTAAGCAACATTACATAAATGATTCAGTTCCCGCCCTCTTTTTTAAACAAGAAACATCTTTACTAAGCCATCAGTTATGATATAGACAATCATACACTTATATCAATGAAAACAAACCACACCAACACAATCCTGATTGCAAGCATTTTACATCACAAACCACACTCCCAGTTGCAAACATTATACATCACTTATAATCTACCCAATCATTTCAGTCATATAGTACATAGCTCATTTAAGTCCTGCCTTCTTTTAAACCTCATTCCTCCCCTGTATGTATTGTTCCCACAATTCCCATTTTTTCTAAGTACTTGGCTCCTACTCTTTTTTAAAGATCTCAATTCCAGTTGTTTCAAATGTGTTACTATACTCACTAATTCTAGTATAGTTGGTTTAGATTTTGATTTTGATTTTCTAGTGATTGTTGTTTTGGCAGCCCCAATAATTAGACTCAGCAAGGCCTTACATACCATGTCTAGGCAATTTCAATTCTGTATCTTAGCTCAGAAAAAAGTCATCTCCATTGTCACATCAATCTGCCTACCCAGCATCTCTGGCATTGCATCCCACAGGGAATCCTTGAAGTGTGCCAACTCACTGCACTCCCAGAAGAATTTGTTCCCAGTTACCTCTTTCTTCCTCATTATTCCTCCAACATTTGCTGTCTACCCGAGGAAATATTTTCTGGAGTCTACTTGGGGTATAAAAATATCTGTGTAAACATTTCCAAACAAAAATCCTAAATCCTCTCAATTCTGTTGCATATTTGTGAGACATACATACACACATGCATATATTCTTCCATTGTTTCTTTGTGAATTGTTTATCCAATCTCTCTTCCCAATGCTTTCTAAGTTCATCTGATTGATTTTTATAGTTATCATACAATAGTTTATATGCTGTACTTGACCAGTTCTGATGAAACAAAATAAATGCAAAAATCTCTGAAATAATGTTATAATATGTAAGAAATGTATGATGGCCATGGTGATGCAGTAGTTAGCTTTGCTTTCTCACAGCAAGAGGTACTCTGGTTCAGTTCCTGGCTGTGGTGTCTTCTGTGCGGAGTCTTCATGGCCTCCCTGCGGTTACATGAGTTTCCTCCAGGTACTCCGGTTTCCTCCCACATTCCAAAGACATGCAGTAGGTGGACTGGACACTCTAAATTGGCCATAGGTGAGCGTGTGCATGAATGAGTGGTCCAAATAAACTACCGTGGAAGGGCTATCCACCCAGCAGTATAAACCTTGGCTCGAGATGATTGTCATTGTGGAAGTGACACCCCAACCCCATGTGCAAAATGGGAAAAGGGGTTGAGGATGGATGGATAGATGGATGAATAGATAGATACAAGAAATGCATTCAGCTTATGCTGCTTTAAGTAAATATTTATTTTTTCTTGCTCCATCACTCGCACTCTTCAGATGTACCATATACCTTTAAAATATCTCATTTAAAGTTTGCCTCCCAGTGACCTAATTGCTTATTACTTTTGTTGAAAAGTCATTTGCAGCTCCTTTTAAAGCAAATTATTTATTTTTATTTTATTTTTTATTTTTTATTTTACATTTGTTGACCGGGCTAGTCTAACTGGATATATGTCCATTTTCAGTAGAGGCCCGGGGAGAAAAGCTCCAAGCATGAACAGTGACAAAGTTAACAATATATAAAAAGACATGTAAAAAATCACAATACAGAGGCAGCATTGGTCAAAAGAAAAATTATAATAATAAAATTATAAACTATAAAAATTATACTAAAAATTATACTAAAAAATTATACTAAACACAGTCGTAGGTATTTTATTCTTAACCCCCCAACAGAGAATGGATTTATATACATGTTACTCTTGTATTGATGCTTAGCTGTATGTTATAAGGATAATTACTTCAGAATTCAAATATATGATTGGTTTCTTTGCAGATATTAGTCCTTGGCCTGATTTTTCAACAGTCAGATTTTCCTTTGCATACAAGACTGCATTCTTAAGTCATGAGTATTATAGTGCTACCTAGATTTGTAAAAAGAAAGTAGTCTATGTTTGCTCCCTTAAATAAACTGTCACTTGGTTAGCTTTGCAGTGCCATTGTATTATTTTGTTCTTAATTTTTTTTTAACAGTTTTGGTAATATTTTTTAATATGTTGTTCCTGCTTTACACTGAGCATGTATTGTGTTACCCACAATTGCTTTCATGACTACTAAATCTTCCCTAAAAATCCCCTCTTTGAGGTACTTTATTGGCTGAATGAAGAGCACAATATGCAATCATACATATATTGTGCTTCTTCAAACATAAAGGCGTTAACCAGGAGGGACAGCATTTGCTAGTGTCTATTAGCAATATAAAATTGCAAGGCCTTATTTTTCTGATTCTCCTTTTTCTCAGTTCATAATACTGTTATAATCTATAGAAACCTATACAGTTAAGTAGAAACATTAGGGGTTTTCAGTAAAACATACACCTGATAAAATGTCAGCATTATGGACACTTCTTTTGATTCTACTGAGGGCTCTTGAGAGGTCCTCTGCGGCCCTTAGATCTGCATGGCACCATTCCCCTAGTGAGTGCTGAAAGTTACAATTTATTCTCCCGCTTCCCTTGGCGAATCCCATGGCAGTTCCCTTACTCATCTTACTGATATTATTTCAAAGGAATGTAAGTGAGATTATATGGGGGGGTTGGATGTTTCTTGGAAAAAAAAAAGAAGTAAATTGCAGACTCAGAGTGAAAATGAAAAAAACTGAAATAAAATATAAATATACACAAAAATAAAGTCTCTTTTTCCAGGATAATAGCTACCTAAGACATCCAGACTGTCAGGGAACATGTTTTTGGCTCCAGATTCCAGAAAAGGGCTATATTTGTCTCCTTCCCTTTTAGAATTATTTTCTAAAGTTTGTGTGGGGAAGCTCTGTAAGTAAATGTTGATACCTGAACAAGAATTGACTTTTATTATTATGGAGCAGGCATTTGTCCCTTCCTAGACATCAAACATGTAGATATCTGAAGGTCAGACCTTGGTCCCCTGGCAACAACAAAAGTGCCTCTTTTCAGCGAAGTTGAGTGCATAACACAGAAGAGCAGTGATTTAATAGAAAAGATGGCAACCTAGTTTGTGATCAGAGCCAAAGCTTCTATTTACTGGAAAGAAACAGAAAGTAAATAATAACTGGAACCCATAGCCCCCCCCCACCCCCTAATTAGAACCTCTTGATGAAGAAACAGAAGACATTGACCTGTGACCTAGTATACTCTTATCAGGTGTCCTCCACTGTGGGTATGATATGGACACTGATGATGAGAGATGTCTGATCTCAGACTTCCCATCTTCTTTGAGCTTGATGTTTGCCTCCTGAAGGCATGCCCTTTGTCATGAAGAATCATTTTAAATAGCTTTTGTCTTCTAAGCAAACATAAGCTTTTTAAAAGCTGGATCAGTCTAAGCCTCTATTCTCCCCTTTACTGATTCCTTCCATGACATTTAATTTATGCACTTTATTTATTTATTTATTTTTGAAGAAGGACATGAACAGATGGCATGCCATCTACTTCTTAAAAGTTAGGTAGAGTTATTAAGTGTCATAGGAGTAGATTTATCTCTATAGGAATCTGGCCAGTAGCATATCAACAATTACATTTATTTGTTTATTTATTTAGTTAGTTATTGACATTTAATTACTGAGAAAGTCCAACTGGGTAGAAACTCATTTTCAGTAGAGGCCTGGGGAAAATGCTCCAAATTATTACAAAACATTTTAAGAACAATCATTTTACAATCTTTATAAATAAAACAAAAAAAATGTGCAATTTAAATAATTATAACAACTTAGACATAATATAAAAACATTGGTTAAGACTCAATACAAGTTATATGACAATCTAATATTTACAGGAATTTTTGATGATTTGTTATAGATAAGTTACAAACAGGAATTGCAATATGAAGTGAGGGAAAAAGAGGTTTATGGTATATTTAGAGAGAAAGTCAGGGAAGAACATTTGATAGAAGTAAGAAGGTAAGTGAAGAAGGGATAGTAAGGCGGTATAAGGAATACAAAGGTATTTGCTTACATTTAGGGATATAGTTTACCCTGGTTTTGTGCAAAAACAGATCCAGATTTTAGATAGAAAGTTGTTCAGAATGGTTTTGAAAGATGAGAGGGAGAGTATTGACCTGATGGATACAAGTAAGGAGTTCCAGTTCTAAGCAACCTTGTATGAGTCCAGACATTGCCCAGCAGACTTGTTAAGTTTGTAGACAGACAGGAGCTTTTGGTGAGTGGATCTCAATGACTGACTGGGAGCATAGCTGTGTAGTGTAAGTAGTGACAAGTATAGTTTTAGTTGCATCAATGAGAACGTTTTTGGCTCTGTAAAGCAACCCTAGTTTTTGATGAGTTTTTCTTATACAATTTTGTATATGCTGGTCGAATGTAAGATTATCATCCACTATCGCCCATTATAATTTGCAATTAGAAGTGACTTCAATGGTTGTACTAGCAAGACAGAAGATTTAAAATTTTGTTTTTATCATGAGAGAGACAGATTTGGGGGAAAATAGTAGTTTAGTCTTTTTTGGGTTGAGAATGAGTTGTGAGTTACAAATCCATATTTCAGTGACTGTTAAAGCTTCCTGAGTAATTTTTTGGAGGTGTACCATGTTGTCAGATGTGCAAATGGGAGTGGAATCACCTGCATATTGTATTAGGGTGACCTGTTGCATGGATGTATAGAGAGTGTTAATGAAAATGTTAAAGAAGAGAGGACAAAGGATAGAGCCTTGTGGTACACCGGTGGTGAATGTCAGGTAAGGAGAGAGTATGGAATGCATTTTACTGACTAACACTAATTAGACAGGTAGCTTTTGAACCACAGAAGGGTGGACTGAGAGAGACCTAGTGAGGACTTTTGAAGTAGACGTTTGCTGTGACAAACTTTGTTGAAAGCTTTAGACAAGTCTAGAAATAAGGAAGAGGCTAGTTTGTCATTATCTCTGGCTTTATTGGTAGTATCTGTATAGGTTAGAAGGGCAGTGCTAGTACTATGGGAAGGATGGAAGCCATGCTGGGTAGGAGATAGGAGTTTTTCCTGCAGGAGATTGTCTAGCAATGGTTTCTGAATGCATTTTTCAAGTATTTTTGTGAGGGAGATACGATTGCTATAGGTCTAAAGTTTGTAATGTCTGTTGAATTTCCTCCTTCATGCAGAGGGATAATGTGTAACTTTTTCCAAAGAGAGAGAATGTGGGATTCCTCGACTGACCTATTGATAAGGATTGAGACAGGATAGGCAATGCTATTGGCTGGTATTTTTAGGTACTTGCTTGGAAGGTTATCAGCTGAAGAAGATCATGGTTTAAGTTTGTTTAACAGTAGTTTTATAGGGTCTATGTCATAAAACTGAAAACGCAAACTCTCGAATGCTCACATAAGCAAATAATCAAAAACTCGAAATTGGTATTGTTGGGGGCTGTGCCCCCACATCCCCTCCTAATTATATATTCCTACTCTGAGATCGCACTACAGTGAGGAAAGGGCCAATATTCCAATCTTCACTGTACTGTAATCCCAAAATACCAATTTTGAGTTTCTGAATATTTGTTCATGTCAGCGTTCGAGAGGTTGCATTTTTGTCTGTCTGAAGTAGACCCACTTTATATAGGATGTGGACACAGGGTGTATGCTTATGTGGCTGTTGGACAGGGGTGGAATTAAATGTTGAGGAATCCTTGGTTAGAGATGTTGTACTGCCTATAAAATAAGAATTAAACTGTATTGCAGTTTTGAGTTGAAAGTTATTGGGAGAGGGGTATGGATTGAATTTTTGGCCAGGATGTAAGATTTCTTTAATGGATGTCCAAAATTTTTTAGGGTTGTGTTTATTATTATTCTTAAAGTTTTTATGGTATAGTTTTTAGTCTTCATTTATTTGCTTTTTAGGATGATTGTGAAGCATTCTGAAGTTTTTAAGATATCGAGGTATTTTATAGTTCTGCCATTTTTCCATATTTTTTCTCTATATTTAGAAAAGTTGTATTGAATTAATTTACAGCATCATCTAAGGGAAGGATTTTTAGGAAGTTCCAGTTAATAGATGATAATGTAGCACTGGACATGTCTGGGCTAAACTTGGAATGGTTGCATGTTATTTTATAAATATGCTGTTTAATTGGATGTGTGAGCTGTCTGGTTGTATAAATTGGGAGATAATCACTGAGAGAGTCTGATATTGTACTTGTGGTGGTGTATTTGCTAGACTCCAATCTAATAGGGAACTTGATATCTTGCTATAATGTGTGGGACTATTAATTAGTTGTGTGAAACCATTTAAGTTCATGCTAGATGTAGGGGAGTTAGAGTTTATGTCCAACCAATTTACATTCACATCACCTACTTGTATTTTTTCTTGTGGAAATGTTCTGGATATCCAATGTCCTGGAGACAGCATAGCTATACTGGAAGACATCCTACATTGGATATCCAGAACATTTCCACAAGAAAAAATACAAGTGAGAACATCAGGCTTATGTTGGTTAACCCAGGCATGTAGTTCAGCAGTTTTATTTCTTTTGCTTCAAAGATTTATTGCAGCAAACGTTAGATCACCAGGGTTGGGGATTGGCTGTTGTAGGATTAGAAAAGTGTGTGGGAGTAAATTATCTTTGTGTTTGTTAATATAGGTGTGGCTAGCATTAGGATGTATAATTCCTTCTAGAAGGAGTTTAGTATATTGGAGAATTATGCATACTTGTTTTTTGGAGAGGATTCTTGCAGTTAATTTTGCTTTGGTTTGAAATGAAGTGCAGTTAATCAGTCTATATTTGGAATAAAGATGAGGGGCAATAATAAATAGTTTGGTGCAATGTGTGGAGAGTGTAAAGAGGAACTACAGATAGAGGGTTGGGACAGAGTTGGAGAGATGTTGAGAGATATTGAGTCATGATAGGATGAAATATGTCACAGTAGGAGGAAAAGAATAGAGGATAAGCTGAACAGTAGCACAATTAAGTACAGGAATCTGTATTTTATAGATGTCAGATAGTGGGAAAGCAGCAACAAAGAAGGAAGCAAGAAGTTGCAGAGCAGTAGGAGATTCAGCAAAGATGGATTCTGGAAGCTGGTAGTGGATAGGTAAGGAGAGAAGTAGTTCCTATAGAATAAGAGAGTTAGGTTGCCCTGGTATCTTCTCTAGAATGTAATGAATAGAGGGGTATGAAAGGCTAAAGTATACTGATATAGTCAAAATAAGAAGAAATGAGGGTTTATTTGGGAAAAGTAAAATATACAATGTGGAATAGATAGACATTATTAGTGACGTTAGTGATTATGAATGGATATAGTGCAAAGCAGTGTAGGAAGGAGAAAGATAGCTGAGAAAGGGACTAAAAATTAAATGGAGATAGCAAGCCAGAAACAAGGAACAGAAGTGTATGTATAGAAGTAGTAAGGTCATTTGGGGAGGGTTTTGGAATAAGAGTCACAAGTAAAATGTGCATCTTTGAAGAATAATATTAGGGTATGAGCGGATAAAATGTAGTAGGCTTTCTACCATCTGGTAAAATTAAACTGAGAACAATCAGTCTTCAGTCAATACAAAGCAATTAACAAAGAGATACCAAATTAAAAGTTTTCTTTCATTTCCTGAGAGTAAGTAACTGGCAGATGAAATATAGTCTAATCTGTCATATCCTGAGACTAAGTAACTGTCAGATGCCATATAGTCTAATCTGTCATATCCTGACACTAAGTAACTGGCAGATGCAATATAGTATACTGATCAAGAAAAAGGGGACAGTTGACATCTTAGTAAAAGGTCCTTAGAATGCACAGTCTGTTTCACAGAGAGTTTCAATCACATAGCAGGCATGTATTTAACTGATTAAGTTAATACTTGGTAAAGTTCCTCATGATAAATATGATTACATTATACAATGACAAAATTCTCAGTAGACTTGTAGGAGTAAGGCCTTGTGGCAGAGCTCCTGCTGTATTGAGGTCAGATGTAGTGACTACAGGCTACTATGCAGATAGTTTAGAAATGTAAGCTCAAAGTACTTTTAGCAAGAAGTGTACTGATAAATAACCACAGTAATACAGTGCAAATATACAGTTGTACTGAGCAAATTTTCAGAACATGGCATTACACTGTGTTAGTGTGTGTTACACAGTATTAGCAGCTTACCTGTATCCTACCTCGCTGCTGCTGTGCGACTGTGGCTGAGCTCTCCTAGCTAAATAGCTAACTCTCCTGCCTAACCCAGCGTCTGTTTGCCTGGGCTGAATTTCCTCTCCACTATATGAGGGTACTTTCTGCATACAACCTTGAAAGCTCTGGACCCTGCACTCTTCTACAAACTCACTACCTAAAGCTCTAAGAGACTAACTCTCCTGCCTAACCCAGCGTCTGTTTGCCTGGGCTGAATTTCCTCTCCACTATATGAGGGTACTTTCTGCATACAACCCTTGAAAGCTCTGGACCCTGCACTCTTCTACAAACTCACTACCTAAAGCTCTAAGAGACTAACTCTCCTGCCTAACCCAGCGTCTGTTTGCCTGGGCTGAATTTCCTCTCCACTATATGAGGGTACTTTCTGCATACAACCCTTGAAAGCTCTGGACCCTGCACTCTTCTACAAACTCACTACCTAAAGCTCTAAGAGACTAACTCTCCTGCCTAACCCAGCGTCTGTTTGCCTGGGCTGAATTTCCTCTCCACTATATGAGGGTACTTTCTGCATACAACCCTTGAAAGCTCTGGACCCTGCACTCTTCTACAAACTCACTACCTAAAGCTCTAAGAGAGTATGTTTACTTAATTTGTTTATGGTCTCTTCCCATTTTTTATCTTGTGCTGTTTTGGTTTGCTCCCACCTAGTTTCCTAGCAGCAGCCCCCCCTATACCCCTTACTCTGTTTAATCTTCCTCTCTCTGTCCTTAGTGTTGTACTTAGCCTGTACTCTCCCTCCCAGTAGTGTTTGTCATTTTTTCTTTCCTACCCCTGAACCTTGTGACTCCTCTCTGTACCTTGACTTCTGTGTCCAGTAGGTATCACTCTGTCCACTCCAAGACCTACAGAACTGGATATTTCCCTTCCATATTCTTCCTACCCTCACCTTCTCACCCCTTTCCTTTCCATCTCTGAAGTGCTCTGTGACCGACTCCCCCTTCCCTTTCTATCTCAAACCTTCTCTTTGCTAACTTTCTCTGTTACTTTTTCCTTCCTCTCTCTCTTCTGTGCTTGGAGTAGCGCTCTGCCTCTCTGATATACCTCATCCTTCCCAGTGTCTCTCCCTGCCTTGGCTGCATCTAGGCTTGTGGCCATTTTCTTTATTGTGGCACTTTCACGAATATCTGGCTCTATCTTTTCCTACTTTGCTTTTCCTCCTCTCTATCTCCTGCTCTTGTATATCTTCCTACCTAGGTCCCTCCTTCTTACTGTAGTTCTACTCTATATCTAACCATTGGGACTACCTTCGCCTCTTTGGGACTGTCTTCTCCTCTCCTCCATTCGTTAGTATACTCCCCTTCCGTTGCTTACCTTGCTCTCACCTATTCCTTACTCCCCCCCCCCCAGGTACTTCCTTTGCGAGGTCTTAAAATCCCTCCCTATCCCCAGGACGCCATCTTTACCTGTATCCTACCTCGCTGCTGCTGTGCGACTGTGGCTGAGCTCTCCTAGCTAAATAGGTATCACAATTGAATATATTTGTTCTTTACTTGCATCCTCCCTTGTAATACTCTATGTTAACAAATATTACTTACTAAATGGTATTTTGCACTTGCTGCCTTCCCTTAGCCGCTAATATGTTAGCGTTTGTTTGTTTTTGGGTTTACTCGCCAAATTCACCTTCATGTTGATCGCATTTACATTGCACTGTGTATGCGGCTTCTGTTTTTGACTTGGTGAACGGTGAATAACACCTTCTGCACATAGTTCTTTTTTTTAAAGTATTTTGTGCTGTGAATTGCTATTTTATCTGTTGTCGCCGGTTAAGCGACTGCCATGTGTATCCTTAGTTTATTGTTTATATTAACTGTTGAGCGAGGTTGCTTCTCTTGAGCATTTTAAGTTGTATATTGCCTTTGGATTGTGATTTCAAACGCTGTTAATTCAGCAGGTATACTGCTGAGATTGTGTACTGTTTTATCAATTACAGCTAAGCAGCGTTAGCGTGTCAGCCTGATACTTCATGTACATTAGAACATGTAGCGTTATTTTGCTGCTTACTGATTGAGTTACTGCTCTTAGTTATTTCTTAAAGTGTTCTGGGCTGTGGATTTCTATGTCTTCTGTTGTCGCCATTAAGCGACTGCTGTTTGCATCATTAATATTTGGTTCATATTTAACTGCTGAACTAAGTTGCTTCTTTTGGGCTTTTTGAGCTATTTGTTGTCCTTTGACTGTGAAGTACAAGTGCTGTTATTTCAGCTGCTCTATTTGCTGAGAATTGTGCACTGTTTTCTCATTCACAATGCGACCTAGCTGGTCGTAACCTTTACTCTGTAAAGGCTAAGCAGCGTTAGCGTGTCAGCCTTATACTTTATGTCCAACAG
The DNA here is from genome assembly GCF_019279795.1 of Protopterus annectens. Lineage (NCBI taxonomy): Eukaryota > Metazoa > Chordata > Ceratodontiformes > Protopteridae > Protopterus > Protopterus annectens. The sequence continues at coordinate 1,854,468,419 of NC_056728.1, forward strand.
TACACGCTGATGAGTAGTCATTAGCGATCTTTGCTAGACTATTCAGTGCCTCCTGACCCCACCCTTACCCCTCAGAGGATGATTTTTTATGGGTAACTCATGACCCCAGCTTTTTGTTACATTATTATCGTAATTCCTCTCTGTTTTGGTTACTATTGTGTATCTACTCTGTATTAGGCCCTGCCTCACTTGTTTTATGGGAACTGTGTGTTAGTATAGGAAGTGGCCTAACACGTGTAGACTGGCCTTAGGCCATACTTGCATCTTGGCCTCCCTATACTCGGCACCTTCTCCTTACTACAGTACGGATCAATGTGCCTGCCTATGAGGAAATACCTTGTGCTTCCATGAAACTGTTTAGAATATGTATAGAGATTTAACTATACCTGGTGTTTTTACCCAGACTGCTGCAACTTTCTTATTGTGGATATGCACATGATTTAACTGTTACAATCCTCAATCTGTGTTTTCTATGTAATGAGCATTGCCTAATTGCATATTTTCTTGTATTGTAATGTGGTATGACATAGAGCAGTGGATTAGTCTACTGTATCTGTGTATCTGGTTACAGCTTTAGTTTGTCAGTATTGTATTTTACTTACTTGTTGTTATTATCTCCCCCTTTTTTTCTCCTGCTCTAGCTAACTCTCCTGCCTAACCCAGCATCTGTTTGCCTGGGCTGAATTTCCTCTCCACTATATGAGGGTACTTTCTGCATACAACCCTTGAAAGCTCTGGACCCTGCACTCTTCTACAAACTCACTACCTAAAGCTCTAAGAGAGTATGTTTACTTAATTTGTTTATGGTCTCTTCCCATTTTTTATCTTGTGCTGTTTTGGTTTGCTCCCACCTAGTTTCCTAGCAGCAGCCCCCCCCTATACCCCTTACTCTGTTTAATCTTCCTCTCTCTGTCCTTAGTGTTGTACTTAGCCTGTACTCTCCCTCCCAGTAGTGTTTGTCATTTTTTCTTTCCTACCCCTGAACCTTGTGACTCCTCTCTGTACCTTGACTTCTGTGTCCAGTAGGTATCACTCTGTCCACTCCAAGACCTACAGAACTGGATATTTCCCTTCCATATTCTTCCTACCCTCACCTTCTCACCCCTTTCCTTTCCATCTCTGAAGTGCTCTGTGACCCACTCCCCCTTCCCTTTCTATCTCAAACCTTCTCTTTGCTAACTTTCTCTGTTACTTTTTCCTTCCTCTCTCTCTTCTGTGTATCCCCTCCGTTAAGCCCTACGGGCTCACTCCCTCCCTCCCTACCCCCAATTCCCACCCACCCCCAGGGGTCCTAACCTTATACTTCCTAACCACACCCACTTACTCAGACATCCCTTCCTGTTTTTGCCCGCCAACAACTTATCCCCTCCCTTCCATACAAACTCTCCAACGCCCACTGCTTCCTCTACTCCTAAAACCTTCCTACTCTCCTATAACTAACTTCCCTCCTCTTCTACACCTTACCTTCTGCTTATATACCTTTAGTCTCTATACCTACACTTTGTATTCTCTTCTTACCCCTTCATATCCACACATTACTTCTTTCCTTCCTTCCTCCCTGCACTTTACCTAAAACTTCACCTCTCTCACCCTCTCTTGCTCAATTAATTTATAACTTCCCTTACCTCACCACTCCTACAAATGGCTCCATACACACCCACCATGGTAATATTCTTATCATTATTCTGTACCTCTCTTTATTCTTCTTACCTTCTTACCTTCTTTGAACACCCACTTATTTACCAGCCAGAACTTATAAATAAACATACAGCTATCTTCCACACCTCTCTTACCTCCTTCTTAAATTCCACATCCTCCCCTAGCTATCACCTTCCCAAATTCCATAGGCACTATCATCTTACCTACACCTTTCCCTCTGATAAAAAAATGAAACAACTAACCCCTCTTAAAAGTAATCTCACACCCAGACCTTATACTCCAACCCTACAAGATGGTGATATTCACCCCAACCCAGGCCCATCAAATCCCTCCCCTCAAGTATCTAAGCCGAACCTCAATAACACCCTTCTCATAGGTCATCTAAATATACGTAGTGCAAATAACAAAGTACCCTATTTACATGCCCTGTTAGATATTCACCACTTTGACATTCTGTGCCTCTCAGAGACCTGGCTAAAGCCAGCCACCAAAGACACTGAAATTATACCCCAAGGCTATAATATACATAGGCTTGATCGTACTAAGCGTAAAGGTGGTGGTGTGGCTATTCTATTTAAGAACCATCTTAGCATCGCCACCCTCCCAGCCTGCCCAACCCAAGATCCTAGTGTTGAAGCCATCATCACTAAACTTCAGTTAAATGCTCAAAAAGCCCTTTACATCATCTGTATGTACATACCTCCAGGCAACAACATACCAATCTTAGAAAACTTCCTCAGCTGGACTTCCACAAACTTCCCCCAAGAAACTATAATTCTGGGCGACTTTAATATAGACTGGAATACTATTAGTAGCAACAATCCCTCCTGTCATATAAACCTACATAGTTTTACACAATCCATTACCACCACAACTAGGTTTAATAAACCAAATAAGAAACAGAGTATCTTAGACTGGATACTTATAAACAAAGTTAATGTCTCTTACAAAGTAGGAACTATGCCCAATGACCTCAGTGACCACTGCCTAACCTATATCTCCAGAGTAAAGACTGACTATCTAAACCTCCCTAACACTAGAATAATACGCTCTACCAAAAACTTTAACAGTGATTTGTTTCAAAAGGATCTCGAAACATGTAACTGGAAACTCTTAAAATCACTTCCTCTTAATGAAGCAGTATCATTCTTTAACTCAACCTTCCTTTCCATTTTGGATAAACATGCCCCTACATGCTCTATTAGAATGAAGTCTAATACAGCCCCATGGCTCTCTAAGGAAACAAAGAAACTAATTCACAGTAAAAATAAAATTTGGGCCAAATGGAGACACCACAGAACCACCTCTGATTTTCATTTTTGCAAACTTAGAAATCTCGCAAAAAAAGCAATAATCTCTGACAAAAAGAACTATTACTGTGATCTTCAAACAACCCAATTATACAAACCAAAACAATTCTGGTCCTCAATCAACAAACTCCTTTCTCCTGGTTCAGCTAAAACTCCCTCCCCTATAAACGCAAACCCAGACAACCCTAGCCATACTGCTAACGCCTTCAACACCTTTTTTATTGAAACCATTCAATCTCTTGCTAGACAACTGAACGCCAATAACTTTTACCCTCCAAATAATCTTATGGATTCATCCCAAAACTTCACTCTTCATCCTATCTCTACCTCCTTCATCTATAAGCTTATTCTTAAACTGAAACCCTGCACCCCTCTGCTGACAAACTCCCGCCTGTCTTTCTTCAAAAGGCTGCTAAACAGATTGCATACCCTATATCTTTACTCATTAATAGGACTATCCAAGAAGGAACCATACCAGATATATGGAAAATCTCTCATATCATCCCACTACACAAAGGTGGAAACTCTATTGACTTTACTAACTTTAGACCTATTGCTCTTCTCTCTCCTCTTGCTAAGATTATGGAGAAATGCATTCATCAGCAACTCATACATTATCTCTCTTCTCACAACATAATTGCCAACTGTCAACATGGCTTTAGGCCCCACCATAGCACCTCCACTGCCCTCCTTTCTTTCATAGATACTATCAACAACTATCGAAACTCCAATATCTTCTCCTCTGCTCTATTTATTGACCTCTCCAAAGCTTTTGACATGGTGAACCACTCTTCCCTTATTAATATACTTAAATCCCTCTCATTTGATAACCTGGCTTTAAAATGGTTTACCTCCTATCTTAACAACAGACATCAAGCCGTCCTTTGGGACAATCATATCTCTTCTCTATTGCCTGTGTCAATTGGAGTTCCACAGGGCTCTATCCTAGGTCCACTTCTCTTCTCCCTATACATAAACGATCTCAACACAGTCATCCCTCAAGCTACCTGCATCCAATATGCTGACGACTCAACAATCATTTGCTCAGCATCCACCCCCACAGAACTACTGTCTCTAACTCAAACTACCTTTAACACTGTAGAAACTTGGTTTACTAGACGATACCTCCTCCTTAATGCTAAAAAAACAAAACTTCTCCTTTTCACTCCTACCACTCGAGCCTCCCCATTAAACTTCAACATTTTGTCTAATGACACTACTGTTATTTCTCCTGACACAACAACTAAACTGCTAGGAATTACCATCGACAACAATCTGACTTTTGATCAACACATCAATAACACCATCAAAACTGTTAATAAAAAAATAGGATCATTATACCGTATCAAACCTTTTCTCACACCTTCTACCAGAGCTACTATTGCCCACTCCCATCTTATATCTACTCTCTTCTATGCCTCACCAATCTTCACTAACCTTAAGAAGGCCAACCTAAATAAACTTGCAACTTGTTACAATAGCATTGCCCGATTTGCCACCAGCAACCCTTTCAAAACACACCACTGTCACAACCTAAAACTCCTAGGCTGGCCTGAGCTACAAAACTGTCTTTTGATCTCACAACTTACCATTGCTCACAAGATACTCTATCAACCTTATAACACCCCTATACTTTCTCAACTTTTAATCCCTTACAATAATCTTACCTCCCTTCGATCTTCTTCCAAACTCATGACTAAATCAGTAAAGTCCCATAACCTAGCTGGTGACTCTCTGTTCACTAATACTATAGGAAGGATATGGAATCAGCTACCCACTGATATCACTCTAACCTCCTCCTTACCTCTGTTCAAACAAAAAATCAAACTGTATTTCCAAAATCACTGGCTCTGTTCCTGTAGGACTCCTGACTAATTTCTTCTTTCCCCTCCACCACTAGAACTCTACACTTTACTTAGTAAATATACTTATTCCTACTTCTTATTGCCCTGTTACTATCCTCTTATGCTCTAACCACTCCTCCTTTCTCTCTCCCCTGTCCTCTTATACACATTCTTACCCTTCTCCTCTCCAGACTATTTCTTCTTTCCCTCTTCCTCCTTTTTATTCCCTTCTTATCTCCTGTTTTACTTCTCTTCTTCATATTTCTTTTGAAACCTTCTTGCTAATCCTAAATTTTCATAATGCTTTATACTGAACAACAATTTTTGTAATGCTTTTTACTGAACAACAATTTTTTTTTTTTTTTTTTTTATAGTATGTTCCTAGATACTTCATGTATATTTATTTTTTTGTTTATTCATGTTACTAAATGATAATTCACTTTGTACTTAATTATGTACTCTGTAAATTGTACCATTGAAACATAGTATGAGTGGAGCTTTTCTCCTCGGGCCTCTACTGAAAATGGACATATATCCAGCTAGACTAGCCTGGTTAACAAATGTAAAATAAAAATAAATAAAAAAATAAAATACATTACATTGATATGTGTTAAAGGGAAACTTGCTCAGCATGCTTAAAGCATCTGCAGTATAGTGTGCGGATCAAGAAAAATGGGACAGTGGCCAACTTAGTAAGATGTTCTTAGAGTGCACAGACTATTTCACATTGACTTTCAATAGCAGAGCAGGCATGTATTTAACTGATTAAGTTAATATATGCTAAGGTTCTCATAAGTGTGCTTACATTATGCAATGACAAAATTATCAGTAAACTTGGAGAAGTAAGGCCTTGTGGCAGAGCTCCTGCAATATCAAGGTCAGATGTGGTGACTGCAGGCTATTATACAATGACAAAATTCTCAGTAAACTTCCAGGGCTAGGGCCTTTTGGAAAAGAACCTGCAGTATTGAGGTCAGATGTAGTGACCACAGGTTCTGCTCTGCGAAGGAAGATAGAGACTCATAAGTGGTCAGATATCACCCCTGCACTAAGCAGAAAAGGAAGGTAGGGTATTGTATAATTTCTGTGAAAAAATAAATAAATTTCAGCTACAAAGTGATTTAAATTACTTAATTACCTACCTCATATTGCATACTACCATTGCAATGTACTTATGGATGCTTTGACTAATGAAGTATATGTGTCACTGTAAGGGAAGATATTTCGAAAATATACAAGCTGTGGATTAAGTTGGATCCTTTGTGGTTAAATGTGGCTATGACATTGCCAGTGCCCATTTTAGAGCTGCTGTTTCTGGTATTATTGTTAAAGAATGCATGGCAAAGAATCAGATCTTTTCCTGATGAGTTAATAACTAGAATCTTAACGTTCCCCTTTACAAGGCATTTCTAATCACTGCCGAAGAACTTTCCATTCAGAAAGGAGTAAAACAATGAAGAACTTTAAAAACACAGTACATAGATTTCACTGTATAGAACTGGTAATTTTAGAGAAACTAAACCTGACAGCACTAGACTCATGACTAAAGACAGTCTGATAGAAAAGGGGGATATGGAAGAAAACGTGTCATCAGCAACAGCAACATCCCAATGTTCCTTCTCAGCAGAACAGATTATTTAGCAAGCACTTATGACATACAGCCACATCAGTCCTTGGTCTGCGCATTCTCAAGCAATACAGTCAGGAGGCAGAGAGGTGTTCAGCAAATTTTTGCAACAAGTCAATACCAGGCTCCAAATACTTTAGTGTAATGCACCAAGTTCTATTGCCCAGGCCTGTACACTTCAAAAACTTCTTGATATCCAGCCAAGAGAGTAATCTTCAGTAATATAACAAGGAACTAACATTTTCTCAAGGAATGTTTTTCTCTGATTCAAACAAATTAAAGTAATGGAGGCCTGCACTTCAGCTCTCAAACTTTAACAAGCATATTAAAGCCAAAAAAGTTCAGGATATGAGCTATACAGACCTCTGCTCTCCCAAAAATCAAGATTCTTTTTAACTGACTTACAACACAAAACATGGCTTTCTGTTATTGCCTGTACCTCTAATTTTCTTCAAGCTCCCTTCCACATTCTTTATGCCATCAAAAGCTGGCTGAAACTTTCCTGTACATCTTTGTATTAATTCATATTTATTTATGGATTGTATATATAAATAAAATGTATTTATTTCAGTGTATCTGAACAAGACTTAACAAAATGGAAATTTATTGTTTGCAAGCCATTTAGAACTTGCACAAACAACACATATAACTGCTACATCTGTCATTCTGCAAATTTTTTATGATGTCTTGACTTGATATTTTATCTTGTAAATCTCATGACTGCCTTTTTAATTTCTAGTTATCCTTTCAACTGCAGTTTATGTGCTTTAGCATCAACATAATGCTTTCATGTTTATTTGTACATGTAGCCCAGGCTATAGCTGAAAAATGGTCATTGGAACAGATCTCTAACTTGGTTAAGAAATACACAAACAACTAAATAAACATACAGGTAACTAAGTAAATACGTACACGTTTGTCTTCACATCTCAGCTTTAAGGCTCAACAGGAAATTTATGATATTTAGGGTGGGCTACTTCCATTTTTTGGCTATTACTTCAGCCTTTAGCCTTTGGCTTTTCTACTGTACCTAGCCATACCTCTCAACCTCTTAGAGCAAGAAATCTGGACAAAGCCATAAATAAAAGTGTGACAAAGGCCCAAAAATAGAGACAATTTTTAAATATTGCTCTTACAAACTTAGAAAGTTGATAGAATTACAGATTTCCCATTAGCTTGAATTTTCTAAAGGGTATGAAGTCTGAAAATCAAATGTCTTTCCTTATTTTCTAACTTCAACAACTAACCACAAGGCCTTCTATAGTTATGTAAAGAATCTCCATGGCAATGCCCAGATTTGCTCTGAGCTGCTACTGGACAATGATACCTCCTATACCGAGCCAACAGATATTGTAAATATACTGGCGGACAGATTCAGTGCCAACTTTTCCCTTCTCTCCTCCGCCAAAGGACAATCATAATACCAGTAGATTGCCAGGCACCCAGTATTATTGCTGCACAGGTTAAAATAGCACTGTCCAAGGCCAAGAATACAGCTTCTATGGGACCTGACAGTATCCATGGTTGTGTTCTACATGAACTACAGAGTTAAGTGGCACTTCACCTGTGTGCCCTGTTTAATCACAGCCTCATCTCAGGCTTTGTTCCTACTGAATGGCACACTGCTACAGTCATCTCTCTCCACAAAGGAAGAGCGACTACAGACCCCAGGAACTATCGCCCCATTAGCCTGATGAGTCTGATATGCAAATCTATGCAATGCATCATCATGGACCTAATAAACAAGGATATAGGGAATCTCCAAACTCTGGATCCTACACAGTTTGGTTTTGTGAAGGGTAGATCATGCCTGCTCAACTTGGTCGACTTCTTTGAGTTTGTCACCAGAGCTGTGGATGAAGGTAAGGTGGTTCATACAGCCTACCTTGATCTGACCAAGGCCTTTGATACCATTCCCCACTCAGGAATCATAGAAAAACTTACTAAGCTAGGTATCAACCCTTATATCACTAGATGGGTTGAAAACTGGCTCACAGATAGAACCCACAGTGTGAAAGTAGTTGACTTCAGGTCAGACTGCCAACCAGTCACGAGTGGAGTCCCACAGGGTTCGGTCCTGGGTCCTCTCCTGTTTGGTATCTACTTCTCTAAAGTCCAGGGCAACACAAAGGGACTCTGGCTGACAAAGTTCACAGATGATTGCAAGTTGGGAGCTATTATTAACTCCCCAAGTGATGTTGACATCCTACAGAAAAGCCTCAGTGAGACCAACGACTGGTGTCTGAACCATGGCCTTAAGCTCAATGCCAAAAAATGTGTCTTCATCCCCTTTGGGAAAAACCCAGTTCCCTTGAATTGCCACATTGATGGTAGTCCACTGAACACAGAGGGCATTATAAGACATCTGGGAGCATAGGTTGACAGCAGCCTCTCTTTTGACCACCACATTGCCACTGTGGTCAGAAAGTCCTTCTATGTGGCACATCTCATTACTAAGGGTTATGCATCCAGGAAGAAAGAGGTCATTGTCTCCCTCTACTCATCCCTCATTAGGCCAATCATCGAGTACAATGCCCCATTTGGCATGTACCTCACTAGACACCTGCAACAACTGGAGTGGCCGCAAAAGTACCTCACAAAGAGGATCCTAGGCCTTAAACACTTGTCCTATATGGACAGACTCAAAAAACTCCAACTATTCTCTGTCTCATATCGCCTACTTAGAGGTGATCTCTGCTTGACTTACAAAGCCATGTCTGACCCAGCTCTGTTAAAAATGCTACATCTAAAGAAATCCCAAATCCCTCCACACCACATGCTCCAGAGACCTTAACATGATTACCACAATCAACAGAACATGCTGGAGGGACAGGTTCATAACCCAGAGACTGCCCATGCTATGGAATAGACTTACCATACATGTCAAGCAGAGCACCTCACTGGCCCTCTTCAAGAGAAATCTTGATGAGTGGATGGGAAATAGAAAATTCACCCTGGGGAATCACTCCAGTGGCTCTACTCGACCTAAGGAACTAAGGTTGGGTGGCACAATGCCAGTGTAATTCTATGGGCTAGGCTTGTAAAGGCTCTAGGGCCATTAGTGTAGTACATACCTATGAATCTATGATTTGCCACTAATCTGCCAGAAAACCACAATTTTAAGAAAAACAGACCAAAAATGTGAGGCAAAAATCTGGACATTCTGCGAAAAATCAGTACAGTTGAGAGGTGTGTACCTAGTGTATTTAGTGTATTTATGAAATGTCTACATTAAGTATTTTCACACTACAAACTGAACTTCCTTTTGCTCTTCTCATAATTTGCAGTGCATCCAGACATGTCTCGTTCTATAGTTCTAATGACTGGAAATATTTGTCATGGAAGAATTTGTTTCACAAGGTTATTACTTCTGTTTGAACAATTTCTGATTTATTAAGCCTAATGTGTAAGAAGCTTGAGATATTCTACCACAACAATATGGAGCCAGCATCATAAAAGGATAAAGACCAGACTATGACTCTGGTGATGCAAGTGTGATTAGTTGCTCAGATGGGTGCGGGAGCTAACAGGAGGTGAGGAATGAATGTCACTAAGCCTGCTTGCCTTTATTTGGGGAGCACTGCTGGAGTAATGTGTATGGATGGGGCTTAGCCACTCTTCCTACTTTGGTAGAGAACAGATAAGAGAATTTCATCAGTGGTGAGTAATGTAGCAGTATCGGGTGGTTACTCCACTAATGGTCTAGGGTGAAACTTCTCCAAAGTAATCAGGCATTAATGCTTTAGCTCAACCACTAGATGATGCCAGTCTGTTTGGAGAGATGGTAGGGCCACAATATGACTTAATTCCTTAATGTATGCAGCTATAGCATTACCTATCTAATCCCTCTCAGTTCCATACTGACATTTCACCAGTTCAGAGAAGGGACCAGTGTCCTATTGAAGGGATGCAACTGTTCTAGAGATTTCTCATGGTTAGGAGTTCAGATTCATAGGTGGACTCTGCACTGTGACACAAAAAAGTTACTTGACAAGAAAACATACATTTAAACTGTAAAAATAAGTAAATAAATAAGTCAATTATTCCGAGCAAGTTTTTTATGAAGTTGCCTAATACTCATCCAGCCATACAAACATACATACATACATACATACATACTCAGAACACTACAAATTGAATGTCCAGTCCATAGTAGAGTGGGATTTGCTATTGTATATTTTGTTTGCATGAAGTGGTTGAAAATGAAAACTATCTATTTCATATTGTTACCATACTTTTATTGTTTGCATTATTTTGCACTACTTTTATGCTTCTGACTCATATTTCCTGTGATTTAGCCGGGTATCAGAGTACTTGGTGGCATGCTCATCTTGGCTTTCCTACTAAGAGAAACCATAAAGAGAAATAAGCATGGCAATTTATCACCCGTATAGCTCAGCCACTTCTACCCGCCATGGCTCACCAGTGCAACCTCACACCTTACGGAATGTGTGACCCTTGAAAAATCTGGCCTAGGACTGACACCCACTAGGACAGACATCCCATTTATATATTTGAATCCTGCACTAATCAATCTGTTATTTATACATCTTCCTTTGTACTGAGTTACCACACAACTGCATTTTCTCAAGCTTTATTATTTTATTGTTTTCAGAAACACATATGCTGCTCTTGCTTCTATAAGTGACATCATAAACATGTTGTACTGAAAGCTAAAATGGAGTAGTGAATGTTAACTTTTTTCAATTGCATTTATATATATATATATATATATATATATATATATATATATATATATGTGTGTATATATACCTTGACCACACATTTTATCTGTATTGTTTTGCAGATAATGAACAAAAATACACACGGACATTTTTTTTTTCATTCAGACATTGCAAAAAACATATGCACAAATTCCACATCTGGAAAATGTTGCAAGTTACTGGCAGAATTATCCAAAATTACAGACTCACCACTGAATCATTTGTCAGAATTAATATAGTTACTCATCTTTATGAAGATATACATACTGATGAATTCCATTTTTCGTCCATTTTACACGTAGAGAATGATGCAATATAACTATTAGAGTGCAGCACCAAAAGTGGGTACAATGGTAAATTTCTGAAAAAGTGGTATGAATTTACAGTTTTCTTCTTTTTTTTCCTTCTTGATTTCTTCTTTAATGATGTTATTACATTAAATTGCTGATGTAACAGCTTGGATATTGTAAAACAGAAGACTACATTGGAAAGAGCTGGTGATGGCAGTCTATCACTTCCAGCATGATCCCTATGTGAATACTGAGGAAAATGAATGTGACTCAGTTACAGTGCAGTCCTGGTGTCACAGACAAATCCACATGATCATGTTCCCACATGTGGAAGCCATACACTGTGCGGTGTTTGTTTTTTGCAGAGTCCCTTAAAGTTTCAGTAAGCCAAGTGTCACACACTTAGTCCAAAACACCAAACACTGTAAGAAACGTTCCAGATTTGAAACAATATGAACCTAGTACTGGTATTAACTGTTATTAAACGTAAACTTAAAAAATAATAAAATACAAAGCTGTCTACTTGAATAAATCTCTTAAACTTAGTAAAGCAAGTGAAAAATTCAATCCAGGATATGTTGAATTTGTAGATTATTTATTAACAAGCACAGACACTTATCTGTTCTTAAATGTTATTAACCATTAAGTCTAACGGAGCACTCATCTTTGTTTACTAATAAAAGAACTGCAAATTCAACACATCCTGGTTTGGAATTTTTACTTGATTGACTAAGTTTAAGAAATGTATTCGAGTAGACAGCTTCGTATTTTATTGTTTTTTTTAAGTTTAAGATTTAAGTTTAATAACAGTTAATACCAGTACTAGGTTCATATTGTTTCAAATCTGGGAGAATTTTTATATAGTTATTCCACTAGGAAGACCAGGTGGAAAGTTTCTTACATGTTTTTTTTTTTTTTTTTCCTTTTACCAACATACTCTTTTTCATGCCATCTTTATTATCTAGGCTTGATCAAGCGGGATGAAAATTAAAGGACTGCAAACAATAAGAGCATTAGTCATGATTTTAGTCCAATACCTATTAAACAGTATCGCTTTATTTCACAGAGATTTTGAACACTAGATCTGTGTCTTACTTTATTCTCTGATTACCTTTCTCCAAATCAGTGTCAGTGGGGAGTCCAAGACTAAACTATTACACTGTTGGCACAAGACAAGACATTAATCCTTGATGGGATACCAACTTATAAATGGTGATGCACCCACACTCACTTAGACACCAGTGGTAAATTGGAGGGTCAATAATTCACCTATGACACCTCTTAGGAAGTGGGATGAAAGTGGGGCATCCAAAAAAACTCATGCATGTACAAGAAGGACAAGCAGGCTCAGCACAAAAGGCATCCCAGATGAAAATTACACTAAAAAAACAAACACTGTAAACCAGTAATGTTATCAGCTGTGCCACCCTGATACCATGTTTAATTAGAACAAGATTGAAACAGAATAGCTATGCAAGGTCCAACATATTAAAAAGATAGCACAATTACTGAAAATAAATGCTTGCATTTTATTTGCTTGATGCTCAGTCCAATGCCATGTCATGTTATGTGCAGCTAGTATATTCCCAGGTACTGCGTGATGAAATGTTTAGGCCTGCATTTCTCTATTCTGCAACACTTCCTGAAACATTGCAGAAATGGAGGTCTTAAGAACTAAATGTCCTTCCAAGGCATACATTAGTCATAATACCCACTTCTGTACTTTCACTACCCAGATATATAGCTGCAAGTTTAGTATGCCGAGCTGTCCTTGTACAGCAAGTGCCCAGTGCAATTCTTTTTTTTGCAATATCTTTGTAGTGCATGGAATATCCTGATTACCCTCAAAAAATGGTTACATTATATGCCAGTTCAGAGTTGCTATAGCAAAAGACCTGACCTTAACAATGCTTAGAGAGAGGTGCTTAACTATTGCTAAGCACCCCAGGTGCTTCAACATCACATCTGCACTAAAAGCAGACAGCGTTGACCAGGAAACAGCAACATAGGGCCAAGAAACTGCTTTGTTTCAACTGCCATTTCTACCTGTTGTCTGTTGAAATACACAACGTATTCTGAATTAAATTGCTTCCCTTACATTGGGAATATGTAAGACATCAACCACTTCCCCACTGCTTTGCAAGCTTTCAAAACCAGAACAGCACATCACATTTATTTTTTAAATCTTACTTTTGATTATTTTGCAGTACACAGAGAGATACATCTCTATGCACTACAAGGAATTATGAGTGGGTCAGTGAATCATAACCCTTAATTATGTGCTCTTGACATGGATGCTAAGATTTACCTCAAGTGAATTTCTTGGCATTTTTATCTTGAACACATAATAAAGCAGTTATGATCCCAGAGCTGGTTATAATCCTTTATATTGTAGTACAAAACAATCAGCTACTAACTTATTCCAAAGCTGCTGAGTACCTAGGTGACCATCACTGTTGCTGGCTCTATTGGTTGTGATAACCATCAGGTTCATAGGTTCATAGGTATCAGGACAGATAGACTTCATTAGTAATTTTCTGGTCCTAATAAGCCATTGGGGAGACTCTGTTATAGATACAAGGTTTAGTGCTTTCCATTTAAACATGATGTAGTGTATGCTCTGACCAGTGCAGGCTTTTGAAGAAACCATATAATTAATAAGCTTGCAGCAGTCTCTCTAATCATATATCTCCTACAAGAAACACCACCTTTTGCAGGGAAATGAAATCCCCAAGACAAAAGTTATGAATTTGGCAGTATATTTCCATAATTATTTCCACCAGGGGCAATTCTGGAACTTATGAAACAAATACATTACTACCTACCCTATGTCTCATGTTTATTATAAACCTGGAAAACTCTTTGACTACACTGTCTATAGGAGTCCAGTATCCCTCATGTATAAGTAAAATTATATTCACAAAAATATATATGGAAACTTTCTAAGCTTGCAAAATACCCAAGCAAAGACCCCATCCATAACATTAACCTCTTCTGAATCAAATTCGTTTTCAACTAGATTTTGCTTTGTAACCTTGTCAAACTAACATACTGACTCAATTGGAATATAGCAAAGAAGCCTTAATGAAGCTCACTTTATTTATGCTCTTATCCAAGATTATTAATTAAGCTCACAGAGTGGAGTCTTGGCTTGCATTTAACTTAGTGTTAAGTACTTCCAAAAAAATATGCTGTTGATACCCATTTTTTTTCTCTTATAGACTGGAAAGATGTCAGTACAATTTAGCCATCAATCTCTTGTCTGTGTTCAGAAAGTGACCATTTACCATAACTCTCCGAGTCCCTGCCTGTTAAAGGTACACTGTACTCATGAGCTAAGAGCAGCCCCAAATTAGAATGGCCAATTCACACAAGTCCCCACAGGCCCACTGCTTTTTAAAGACACCTGGTGTTAAGAAGTTAGCTCTCAGAATATGACACTGCCTCAGATGACTCAGGAGGGATGTTTTCTACCAGAAAGACTTTATGAGTCATATGTAATGAACCATTATCTTGAACCTGATACATTTATTTATTGCATTTGTTTACTGGGATAGTCTGACAGGCAGAAAGCTACCCCTTTTCAGTGGAGGCCCAGGGAGAAAAGCTCCAGAAAAAAATTCCAATATTACATAAAGAACATACCAAACAAAAGTATGTAAGTAATCAACAAATTTACAACTTAAAAAGAGTAACATGAATTAATAATGGTATAATGTGAATAGCTGTGAAACTTTTTTCTCAGGAAAAATATCTCTGGCAAATACATTACCTAAAGAACACGATAAACAAAGACATACAAGTAATCAACTAATATTCATAATTTAAACAGTGTATCGTCAATTATTAGTAGCAGCTTCTAAAGATCTATGGAACATATGTGGAAGTGAGATTAGTAGGACAGAAAAGGAAGGAAATGGAAGATCAGCATTAGTAGGTCAGAAAGAGTGTGTTAGAATGGGTAGAAGGAAGGGATGGGTAGAAGGAAGGGGTGGGTAGAAGGAAGGGGTGAGTAGAAGGAAGGGGTGAGTAGAAGGAAGGGGTGGGTAGAAGGAAGGGATGGGTAGAAGGAAGGGATGGGTAGAAGGAAGGGGTGGGTAGAAGGAAGGGGTGAGTAGAAGGAAGGGGTGAGTAGAAGGAAGGGGTGGGTAGAAGGAAGGGATGGGTAGAAGGAAGGGATGGGTAGAAGGAAGAGGTGAGTAGAAGGAAGGGGTGAGTAGAAGGAAGGGGTGAGTAGAAGGAAGGGATGGGTAGAAGGAAGGGGTGGGTAGAAGGAAGGGATGGGTAGAAGGAAGGGACGGGTAGAAGGAAGGGGTGGGTAGAAGGAAGGGGTGAGTAGAAGGAAGGGGAGGGAAAGAGCAAGAAGGAGATTTCGAACCACATAATAGAACTGAAAGCTTTTTTAGTCCACTGCATCTGATACTTTTTAATCCATACCTATACATCTAAAGGGCTCTTAGATTACCTGCACTTCTCCTCCAAATAAAGCAAGCTTGACTTAGTGAAACAGCCGAAGATATAAAGGGACAAGGTGGTACACTACTTTTTAGTATACAGCTTTATATCTGCATTAATTAATGTGATGGGACTATAATTAGACAATCTGTTAGGGTCCATACCTGGCTTTGGGAGGACAATTATTGTGCAAATTGAAAAAGACTGACTTATGACGCCTTGTTCCTTGGGAACTATTATATAGGACTGCTAACACTGACCCTAGAACAGCAAACAAACATTGACAAACTTCAGCTTTCAACCCATCTGGGCCAGCAACTTCTCCTTTGCAGAATTTCTAAAGAGCCTTTTGCACCTATCTCACAGTATGTGAGGAAGTCAGAGTAATGCTCTGTTCATAGATCAGTTGTAACACCCTTGTCTCCCATCAAAATTCCCTCAATGCATTCATCTGGAATTCCATCCCTGCTTTCCAAGTGTAAAACAAGTTACAACTTAACAAACTCCCTAGCTGTCATTTCTTATTTTTTTTTTGAAATTTGTGAAAACCTTGCTCTTCATTACTGGATTCCTAGACTGACCTAACACAAAGAGTGACACTGTTCAAGTACTTCAACCAGTTAGTACCACTCCAAGTGCTATTGCTACTCTCCCTAAGAATATCTCAACCAAGAAAAGTTCTTGAAGAGGCCAAAGCCCAAAATCAACTGATCAAAAACACACCCTTTCATAGCTTTCTCTTGACTTTATATTTCTACCCTTCCAGTCTCTCTCTCTCTCTCTCTCTCTCTCTCTCTCTAAATAGAACAGTGGCTCCAAGGCTTTACTATAGGGAGGTTAATTTGCACCAGTGCAGGACTAGAGAATGTGCCCTTGTGACAATAAAATTGGAGCATGCCTAGCAGCAGTTACTAAGCTCTGGAATGTACATTCCCACTAAAATTCAAAATTTTGGACAACACTCACAGCATTGGCTGCAGTAGCAGATGTGCATACTCTAATCCTTAAATACACTTTTCTACTATAGATAAAGATTGGAAGACCACAAGGAAAAAGACATCCTTATAACTTCACTGTTACTGATAACCTTTCTTCTTTGTTAGTGTGGAATGCACATGCCACAAATCACAAGAAAATTACTGTCACAAATTGGCTTTTTGATAGTGGTTTGGGTTCAAATCCAGGTTTGTTTAGTTGCTTCTTAGCAAGTAGCAGTACATTAATGAGCAGATACAGTAAATGGAAACATAACAAGAAAGAAAATATGCACTGGGAATCAAAAAAGAATGCCACTGCCAAAAAGGTCAACATAGCAATTTTCTCCATCATGGTAAGCTTTTATGATTTTTTGGAACTTCCCCTACCTCTGAGGATTTTCATAGCAGGTGTCTCAACACTAAGGACAGTCATGTAAGCAAATGTTTGTTTGTGTCTTTCGGCTTTTCCCGGTTAGGGGTCGCCACAGCGGAACTCCGGTCCGCTAATGATTGGTAGTTGATTTTTACGTGCCGAGTTACCAGCCCTGATGCACAACCTAAGGTACGCGCATTCACGCATGTCTCCACACAGAAGACATGCTAGCTGAGAATCGAACCAGACAACGTCTTACTGTGAGGTGACAACGCTACCGCAGCACCACCACATGATAAAGTGGCAGTCCAGGGGAGCAGCTCATTCAAATTAGCCATGTGTATTCTTCCAGAAATGTCAGCTCCTGATTTGCTCAGCCAAATGATTCAGAGAGTCATTCAGTTTAGTAAAATTTCACTGATGGTGGAGAAAGCGATTGCCATAAAAACACATCAGTCACCCATTCAACCCTATTGGAGTATTTGCAGTGCAAATATATTTAGAGAAGACATGGGATGGGTGAGTGTTAGTGTGTGCGTACTGGTATTTTTGTGTGTTTATCTTTAGTGACATAAATGAAACTGCATAAGTGTGCATGTGTGTCTGTGTGTCTATATGTGAGAGTGTGTGTCTGCATGGATGATCTCAGTAGATGGGCGTAGGAAATCAAGAACCTAGATGTGTGTGTGTGTGTGTGTGTGTGTGTGTGTGTGTGTGTGTGTGTGTGTGTGTGTGTATGTGTGTGTGTGTTTATGTATGAGTGTTTTGGAGCATGTGTATGGGTGAATAGGTGAGTGGTTCCATGACTGTAATTGACTGTAGGTGGACTTTTGTGCTGATGGGTGGAGGTGTGGTTGTGTGTCTCTAGGTACTGTAGTCATGTCTGTCCATGCTGTTGTGGGTTAGTGTGCATTTCGGAGATGTGTTGATGAGCTCATAATGAGATCTTTCTTAATATGTTCGTAGCTGTCTTTGAATTGCATTTTCTCACCATTATACTCATTAGCAGACCCGCAATGTGTAATTACTAGGAGTAGTGAGCCATTTTTCTGAATTCCTGCAATAGTATTTCATGCAAACATACAACTTAAGATACTACAGAAAGTAAAGTATTAAGATGGCAACTAGACTAGGTGAGACCTTTTAAAACAGGTGTAAGTTGAGGCCACTTAATTATTGACATGCCATGGGGATCAGCTGATAGCCAGTGACCCTCTGATCATTATACCACCCACACTTTGTTTACTAGCACACCTTTTATAGCACTTCTTTAGGCTTACAAAAAGGTGACTAATAATGGCTGCACTGAAACTGCAGAATATTTTTTTGAAAACAAGAATAACATACCAAAGCACAGTGTTCATTGTGGTTTTCTGATGTATGAAGATAGCTACCATGGTGCTTTTGACACCGACATCTGTTGGGACCCTGACATCTGTAGGAACACTGGCTGACCAAGTTCACAGATGACTACAAGCTGGGAGCCATTATTAACTCCCCAAGAGATGCAGACATCCTACAGAAAGGCCTCAATGAGACCAATGACTGGTGTCAAAATCATGGCCTTAAACTTAATGCCAAAAAACGCATCGTCATCCCCTTTGGGAAAAACTCAATTCCCACTAATTACCGCATTGATGGGAGCCCACTGAACACTGATGGCATTTTAAGAGATCTGGGGACACAGGTTGACAGCAACCTCTCCTTTGACCACCAGATTGCTACTGTGGTCAGAAAGTCCTTCTATGTGGCACATCTCATTACCAAGTATTTTGCATCCAGGAAGAAAGAGATCATCATTTCTCTCTATTCTTCCCAATTAACCAATCATAGAGTATAATGCCTAATTTGGCATGTACCTCAGTAGACACCTGCAACAGCTGGAGAGGCCACAAAAGTACCTCACAAAGAGGATCCTAGACCTTAAACATATGTTCTACACAGACAGACTCAAAAAATTCTAGCTATTCTCTATCTCATATCGTCTACTAAGAAGGGATCTCTGCTTGACTTACAAAGCCATGTCTGACATCTCTGTTAGAAATGCTACATCTAAAGAAATCCCAATCCCTCCACACCACATGCTCCAGATACCTCAACCTCATTACCACAATCAGCAGAACATGCTGGAGGGACAGGTCCATAACCCAGAGACTGCCCATGCTCTGGAATAGATTACTCATACATGTCAAGCAGAGTACCTCACTGGCCCTCTTCAAGAGAAATCTTGATGAGTCGATGGGAAATAGAAAGTTCACCCTGGGGATCGCTCCAGTGGCTCTACTTGATACAGACACTGGGAACTAACGTCGGGCGGCACAATGCCAGGGCACTTCTATGGGCTAGGCTTGTAAAAGCTCAAGGGCCATTAGCCCAGTACACAGACCTATGAACCTATGAACCTATGTTGTCTGAAATGATGATGTGTTTTTCTGGTTTTCTGGAGGCATCATTAATTGTTAGCTACATGAAATCTTCAGATGATGGCTGCATAGTACTCATATCTGATGTCAAAAAGGAAGGTTAGGAATAATCATCACAATGTACTGTATATCTATATAACACTGTCCTTTTATATATCTCAGGTGGTGAAAAATAAGTGAAACATTTTTTCTGAAGGAGGAAACCATGTACTCGTTTTACTGAATGTAAATGGCTATGTTCACTTTCATGGTGAGGTCGTCATTATCTCAGTGCACTGATATCTAATGGTGAAGTGCCTAGGGTCATCAGTAAGGTTTTAGAAAACATGAATATATGTGAAATTACCAGATACTTCAATGCTTTCAAAAGGTTATGTAGTGTATGTAGTGGTCACTAATGATATGAGTAAGAACACTGCAGTCAACAACATACTGAATTCCATAAGAGATGTCTGTAAATGTTTGTCTTTATAGATGTCAACGCTTGGAGATCACCATTAATTATTATTTACTCAGAGTGCACAGCCTCCTCAGTTCTGTAGTCAGTTATCATTCCAGAAGTAATGAAGTATATAGTGATGAGCAGGATGTCTACTAAGAAAGCAGAGATGAAAGCTGGAGCAATAACACTGCTTTACTTGACTTACACACACACACACACACACACATATATATATATATATATATATATATATATATATATATATATATATATATATATATATATATCAAATGAGTCCATCTCTGATCTTCTGTTGAGAATTGTAGCAGTCATCTGGTTATGCAGTAGGATCTGGGTTTTAATGCTTTTGGGGGGAGGAATTTGCATGGCTTTACAATTTCTAAAGGATTTAGTCACCAAAATTAGGTTGGATGATGCCCAATTGTTTCAAAGCTGAGACTGAGAGTATTCAGAAGTCTTCAAAAGTTACACTGGTCTGTAATTCCATGACACTGATAATATTAAAGCCTGAATAATTTAGCACTTTAACACAGCTTTCACATGAGAGATGTTTAGGACTATGTCCTCATCTAAAACATATTGTTTTATGCAACTGTGTGTCTATTAGTATAATGGTGGGCAATCTCCCTCTATCTCTGTCTGACCCTCGTCTCATTCCTTTGCCTGTTATTCAAATGTAATAAATTAAATGTGCTCCACTACTACTACCTCTCAGTGAAACCGTATGTAGAAAGCCTTTCTCTTTTCAAACTTTAACTACTACTTTTCTTATTTATATCTTCTCTGTGGAAACAGAATCCACAGGTACCACCAAGGATCGAATACCAGCAGCTTTCTTTGAAAACACAGCTTTAATAAAAATGAACAAAAAACACATGCACTTCAGGTATTAACGTCTCCTATCTACTACATTTTCATTTGCAAGTTACTTCATCAGATGCGGACAGACTTGTGAACCATTCCTTTTATACTCCATTTACTTGGTGAATTGAGTTAATTACCGACATGCGACAAGAGCATTTTTGAAAGTGTGCCCTCAACCCATCAGATGGTCCTGCAGTTAGGCTGCTCATGTCACATGTTGGTAATTAACTCAATTCACCAAGTAAATGGAGTATAAAATTAATGGCTCACAAGTCTGTCCACATCTGATGAAGTAACTTCCAAGCATAAATGTAGTAGATAGGAGACGTTAATGCCTGGAGTGTATGTGTTTTTTGTTCATTTTTATTAAAGCTGTATTTTCAAATAAACCTGCTGGTATTCAATCCTTGGTGGTACCTGTGGATCCTGGAATTTCATGGA
Source organism: Protopterus annectens (assembly GCF_019279795.1). Lineage (NCBI taxonomy): Eukaryota > Metazoa > Chordata > Ceratodontiformes > Protopteridae > Protopterus > Protopterus annectens. The sequence goes on from NC_056728.1 coordinate 1,854,489,869, forward strand.
TCATTATTTTTCATAGTACCTTCACTTGTATGTTTTATAATCATATATCATATTGTATCTATCTACTGTTATATACTAAATAGTGATCCTGTATTGATCATGTTATCATGTACTTGTTTATCTATGTGTTAGTATAACCTAAAATGAGTCTGAAATTGTTGATGTATCTTTTGGCTTTTCCCGGTTAGGGGTCGCCACAGCGGAACTCTGCTCCGCTAATAATTGGCAGTAGATTTTTACGTACCGAGTTGCCAGCCCTGATGCACACCCTTCAACGAAGGTATGCCCATACGCATGTCTCCACACAGAAGATGCTTTAGCTGAGAATCGAACAGGACAACATCTTACTGTGAGGCGACAACGCTATCACAGCACCAATGAGTCTGAAATAAATCCATTAAAAAATAATTATAGTGCATCTCAAAAACAAACAAAAAAAAAACTGTAAAATATCAACTTGCATGCCAGTTGGTCTAGCAACATTGTTGCTGTTAACCTACTTAATTGTACATTGTATTTCTTTAGTACCAGAAGGTCCAGCAGGGAATTTTCTTATTGCATTTTAGCCGTATATTTAATATTGGAATCTGCTATGAGTAACTTGCAGGTAGAGCCAGATGAAGATACTAAATTCCAGGTATTTAACATACCATTGTGAAAGTATAGATTCTTGAGACATTTATTTTTTTTTATTTCAGCATAGTAGAGGTATTTCAAAAAGCTACTGCACTAGCAAATGAAAACTTTGAAAGAGTTGTAAACATAAGTGATATATTAGTGTGGAAAAGCATACTAGTGAATCACGGAAAGAGATGTTGCCATCTAATAAATAGATTAAGGAAGTATAATTCAGGCTAAATAAGAGCAAATGTAAAATATGAGTGCCAAGTTTGAAGTATATGGGCCATACTGTAAATATGAGGTAAAATACCTTCTCAGGCCAAGGGCAATCACAAGCCATTCTTCAGCTATGCCTGTAAACTCAAAGACACTAAACAACAATTTTCCAAACTAATTGTAAATGGACACAGCTATACTGAGCCAGAAGATATAGCAAATTTACTGGCTGACAAATTCAGCTTTAATTTTATTCCTGTGCCCCCCCCCCCCCACGTACCCCTCAGGAATTACCCTTGATTATAACACTACCAAGTAGCACTTTGGAACAGGTCTTCAATACTCTTTCCAAGACCAAGAACACTGCATCAACATTATCTCAGGATGCCACCTTAATAGCATGAAATATAACCTATCTTGACCACTATAATCTCTATTTTACCATAGCCTTCAGAAAGGATTCAGGCCAAGTGAATGGAGGAATGCAACTGTCATCCATCTGCAAGGCCATCTATAGATCCAGGTAACTACAGACTCATAAGTCTGACTAATCTAATATGCAAAGTCCTGGAAAATATTATCATGGAAGTCTACAGACATTGAATAAACCCAGTCTGGTTTTGTCAAGAGCAGGTGATGCCTTTTCAGTCTGGGAGACTTCTTCAAGAATGTCACAAAAGTAATGGACAAGGGCAAAATGGTGCATACCGCTTACATTGATCTGGCCAAAGCATTTGACACAACATCCCAGCTGGGTGCTGTAGACAGATTCACAAAATTAGGTATAAGCCCCTATGTTACTTGTTGGATATCTAGCTGGGTCACAGATAGGACCCAAGAAGTTAGGATAGGAAGTATATCTCAAAAAAGAGGCCAGTCACTAACAGAGTCCCTCAAGGCTCAGTGTTGGGTCTGTTCCTTTTTGGCATCAACTACTCTGAAGTCAAGACCAAAACATCAACGGCCTCTTGTTGACCAAGTTTGCAAATTATTGCAAACTAGGTGCAGTCACAGAATCCCTCAATGACATGACTACCTTTCAAGATGGCCTGATACCAATGAATACCTGGTGCAAGAACCATGGTCAATAGCTCAATGCTAAGAAATGCATAATAGTATCCTTTGTGAAAACTACTACCCCTGGAAACTGCCACATCGATAATACATCCTAATAGCGGGCCTAGTAGTAAAGGATTTGGGAAAACATTTAGAAGTAACTTGGCCTTTGACCATCATTTGTCTACAGTAGTAAGGAAATTGTTCTATAGTATGCAACTTATAAGCAAGGATATGGCATCTAGGTCCAAAGAGATCATTATTCTTCTATACTAAGCCCTTATCAGACCAATCATTGAGTACAACACCACCTTTGGTATGTACCTGACCAGGCATTTGCAACAACTGAAGAAAACACAGAGGTTGTTCACAAAAAGAATACGCGGCATAAACATATCCTAAATGGATTGCTTCAGAGTCCTGTCCCTGTGCTCATTCTCCTACAGACTGCTAAGAGATGAGCTATGCCTGGCCCACAAAGCATTGTCTGATACCACTCTGAGGGAACTGTTACACATCTATAAAACAAGTAGCATAAAAATTACCTGATTTAGGGACTTAAACCATCTCCTCAATATACATAGGACATGTCTGAGGGAAAGGTACATGTTTCAGAGGCTTCCTCTTCTCTAGAACAGACTTCCCATCCATATGAAGCAAATTTCTTCACTAACCCAATTCAAATCCAACTTAGACAAGTGAATGGGGAATCAGAAATCTATCCCTGGTCTGCCACCTATGTCTCTACTAGACAAAGCTGGCCTATAAATCCTTGACCAGCCATACCCAAGCCAGCATATACATCTTAAAATAACACTAGAGAATCAAAAGTTATCAGATGCATTTCGGAAGCAAGGCTAGCCTTAGTCTAGTAATCACCTATGAACCTATCTATCTCATAGTTGTGAATTGTTATTCTGAGTTGTTTGAAATACTCAACCTGATGGACACAGGTTCACATGTAATTAGTGCACTAAAGTTTATATTTCTGAAAGAAGATAAATCTAATATTATAATTTCTTCAATATAATAGTAAATGAAAATATGTGTTTATGAGTTAAAATTCAGAAAGTGCAATTTACAGTGCCTGTATCCAAATGGTCAAGTAGAAAAAAAACTGCCTTACCAGCGAAGAATCTCACAAGAAACGTCTTGCATTGGCTGGTTTTGCACTAATTCTACTATAAATGAAAACAAACATAACATCCTCAGTCCTGATGAACTAGCATTATGGCCTGGAATCTCCAGGTTGATAAATAGATCCTTAAAATAGGTTTCACTGTGAGTACAGATCCGTATACACTCTACAATTTGAAAAACTTGTAGACTGCACTTTTTCTCTATTAACTTTTGAACATTTTGGTGAGAAAAAGAAGTTGAGTAGGTACTTCATTTGTCTGCAACCTGTGGGTATTGGATCCGACTTCGGATCCGAGCCGGCAGCTTTCCAAGCTACAAGATCCGAGCTCCTAGCTCCTCCCCCTACCCATAATCCCCTGCTGCCTGCTGTATTACCTCAGATCGACTTTTTTGCCTTATTACCCAACTAATAAGCTCGAGAGAGGAATACATCAGATCTAATCTCCTGACAAGAGACTTACAGGTGACCAGAAAAAAATCCCCAAAAGGTTCGGGGGATGGCAGGGGGGGTTGGTTGCAGCCAAATGAAGTACCTACTCAGATGGAATGTTATGGTGAGTACATAACTTCTTTACCTGAAGTAGTTACTTCATTTGCTCTGCAACCTGTAGGACAGAGTCCCCAGCTACTCAAGAAAAGTTCTGAGGAAGACCAGCTTTTCATGGTTGAAAGCGCTTAACTGCTTTGGTGTTTTGCGTGTTATTGGGTGCTATGACAGATTAGAGCTTTGTTTTATATTTATGTTTTGTCGATTGGATTGTATGTCTTGGCGTTATGTAGATTAAACTCATGGACTAATTTACGTGGTGTCTACTTGGATCGTGTCACTCATTGGTGGTACCGGAGTTTTTTGGGTGGTTTCACTGTGAGTACAGATCCGTATACACTCTACAATTTGAAAAACTTGTAGACTGCACTTTTTCTCTATTAACTTTTGAACATTTTGGTGAGAAAAAGAAGTTATGTACTCACCATAACGTTCCATCTGAGTAGGTACTTCATTTGTCTGCAACCTGTGGGTATTGGATCCGACTTCGGATCCGAGCCGGCAGCTTTCCAAGCTACAAGATCCGAGCTCCTAGCTCCTCCCCCTACCCATAATCCCCTGCTGCCTGCTGTATTACCTCAGATTGACTTTTTTGCCTTATTACCCAACTAATAACCTCGAGAGAGGAATACATCAGATCTAATCTCCTGACAAGAGACTTACAGGTGACCAGAAAAAAATCCCCAAAAGGTTCGGGGGATGGCAGGGGGGGTTGGTTGCAGACAAATGAAGTACCTACTCAGATGGAATGTTATGGTGAGTACATAACTTCTTTACCTGAAGTAGTTACTTCATTTGCTCTGCAACCTGTAGGACAGAGTCCCCAGCTACTCAAGAAAAACCCTGGGTGGCCTTTACGGAAGGATATTCCGAAGCACCGTGGAGCCAAAAGAAGCCCTGCCTCTCGAAATCATATCCAGTTTATAATGAGAAATGAATGTATGAGAAGAGGACCAAGTGTCTGCTGAACATATGTCATCCAAGGGAACCCTGGACCAAAAGGCTGCTGAGGTGGCTACAGACCTTGTAGAATGAGCGTGGATTCCAATAGGGGCTGGTTTGCCTGACGATATGTATCCATGAATAATGCACTGACAGATCCAATTTGCTACGGTCACTTTGGAAATGGCTTTACCCATGGCTGATTTTGCAAAAGATACAAACAACTGGTCCGACTTGTGAAAATCTTTAGTTCTGTGCAAGTAGAAACGTAGTTGTCTGTGTACATCCAGTTTGTGTAACTTGTATTCTCCTTTGTTCTGAAAGTTTGGGAAGAACACTGGTAAATTTATTGATTGATTAATATTTGACTCTGAAGCCACCTTAAGTAAGAAAGATGGGTTAGTCCTGAGGGACACTCTATCCTTGTGAAAGATAAGGTAAGGAGTTTTCATACACAAAGCTTGAAGTTCCGAAACCCTCTTGGCTGAAGTTATAGCCACCAAGAAGGTCGTTTTCCACGACAAGAACTTTAACAGAACCGAGGCCGCAGGCTCAAAGGGTGGACTTGTCAGGGCTTGTAAGACTAAAGTCAGATCCCATGGGGCACCACCGTCTTCACAGGTGGCTTCAACAGAAAGATGCCCCGCAAGAAGGTTTTGCATAATTTTGCAGATGCCAATGACCCTAAGCCATCACCTACATGAAAATGGAAGATGGCTGCCAACTGCACTTTGGCCGTAAAAGCACTTGCTCCCTGCCGAAAGATCAGCGACAGGAAGTCCAGAATAGTCGGAATAGGGACTGTAAACGGGTCCAGGCCCTTGTCTTTAGCCCAGATGGAGAAATGTTTCCATTTACTATTGTAAAGTTTTCTGGTAGACGGCTTATGAGCCGCGACCAGTATGGCCTTAACAGGAGATGAGATACTGGGAGTAGTAGCCATCACTGGAATTGGATCAACCAAGCCGTAAGCTTGAGATTGACCAGGTCCGGGGTTTGGCAACCTGCAGGATGCGAGATCAGGTCTGGAATGAGATCCAGAATCCATGGAGGAGCCACACTGCGAGACCGCAGATAAGGGAACCAGATCTGATGAGGCCAGAATGGGGCTATGAGGATAACTCTGCTCCCCAACTGACAGGCTTTCTGTATGAACTTCATCATAAGCGGGAGGGGGGGATAAGCATAAAGGAGACCGGGAGGCCAAGCATGAACTAGAGCGTCTCTGGGATTCTCCCCTTTGGGGGGCAGTATTGCGAAGTACTCGCTGCATTTTGTGTTTAAAGGAGAAGCAAAAAGATCGCAGCGAGGCCAACCCCACTTGCGGAAGATCTGCTTCGCAACAGATGGATTTAGAGACCACTCGTACGGAGTGAGAAGTACCCGACTCAGTTTGTCCGCTAATATGTTGGACCATCCCGGAATGTGCATTGCTAATAGAAAACGGTTGGTGGATATCGCCCATTCCCAAACTCTCATGGCCTCTCGACAAAGGGGATAAGATATGGTCCCTCTCTGTTTGTTTATATACCAGACTACTGACATATTGTCCATCTGGATTGCAATAGTCCCCAGAGGGAGAAGGTCATGAAGAGCTTGCAACGCCAAAAGCACTGCCCTCATCTCTAGGACATTGATATGCAAAGCGGTCTCTAGGGACATCCACGTGCCTTGGATGGATCTGCCTGAACAATGCCCCCCCCACCCGAGGTGAGAAGTGTCCGCATGGTCAACGTGGCTTTGGGCGGGGGGATCACAAAGGGCCTCCCTTCTCTGAGATCCCGCGCATGGAGCCACCAGAGAAGGGAGTCTTTGCAAACTCTGCTCAGTGGTATCGGCATGTTCAATGGGTGGAGTGATAGGGACCACTGAACTTGCAGGGTCCACTGCAATATCCTCATTCGCAGGCGTGCGTGAAGGGAGAGACCGATCGCTGCTGCCATAGACCCTAGTGCCCTCAAGACTAACTCTGCCAGAGGAGCAGAACTCTGAAGAAGGGCTAATACCTGATATGACAGGCTGCTCAGCCTGTCCAATGTTAGGGTAGCTCGAGAGATACGGGTATTCAATCTGGCCCCTATGAACTCCAGGGCCTGAACGGGGCACAGAGAGGATTTCTGCAGGTTCACTGAGATGCCTAAGTTGAGGGCAAGAGTCAGAGCGTAATCCCTTGCCACGCAGAGCTGATGCCTGTTGGTGGTGGTAAGGAGCCAGTCGTCTAGGTACGGGAAGACCTGAATGCCCTGAAGTCTCAGGTGGGCTGCAACCACTGCCATGACTTTGGTGAACACCCTGGGGGCTGAGGTGAGGCCGAACGGAAGAACCCTGAACTGATAATGACTGGCCCCTAGCCGGAAGCGGAGGAACCTTCTGGATCGTCTGTCCATCAAAATGTGGTAGTACGCATCCTTGAGGTCTGTAAAGCACATCCAGTCATTCTCCCGCAGAAGGGGGAGAATTGATTGGAGGGTGACCATCTGGAATTTTTCCTTGGGAATGAAAAGGTTCAGAGCGTAAAGGTCTAAGATGGGTCTTAGGTCCCCCGTTTTCTTTGGCACCAAAAAGAACCTGGAGTAATAACCCAATCCAGACTGATCTGGGGGGATGGGCTGGATGGCTCTTTTTCTTAGCAACTTTGACACCTCTGAAGCCGCTGCCTCCCTCTGATCGGGTGGTACATCTGGGAGGCGTCTGGTCTTGGGGGGAAGGTTTATGAAGGGGATGGAATAACCTCTGGATATGATACGGAGCACCCATCGATCTGTTGTAAGGGACTCCGTCAACTGCCCCCCGACTGCCTCCAGAGAGGGACAGTCAGGCAAGCCCTCAGGGCTGTTGCGCGGGTCTGTCCGAGAAAGGTTCTCTAGACCCGAAGTTACGTGGCCCCCCTCTGCCTCTGGGCCAGCGCCCACCTTGTCCTCCTCTGCCTCTAGAGGATGAGGAGTCCAAAGCTGGATGGGATTGCTGAGACTTGCGTAGCCACAGCTTCTTTTGTCCCCTCTGATTCCTGGAGAAGGATCGTTGAGGATTAGAGAAGCGGGCTCCGACAGCAGACAGCATCTTCCCATCCTTTTCACTTTGGACTAGCGTATCACGAAAGGTCTTGCCGAAAACTGAAGATCCGTCAAAGGGTGCGTTCATGAAGGATACCTTGAAGGGATCCACAAAGTCCCAAAGATGGAGCCAGGTGTGACGTCGCAAGACGACCCCGGCTCCGCTGGCCCTAGTGGCTCCCTCCGTCGCATGGGAGATTAGCCACATAGACGTGTTAGAAATGGATTTTAGAGTGGCCATTTGAGTCGAAAAAACATTCTTGTCTCTGACTGACATGGATTCCGGTGGGGCTGCAGCATATTCCTTCATCAAGTCTCGCTGTAGCCTGATGGTATGTGCCATATAGTTCAGCGCCCTTATCGAAAAGGTCACTGAAGCAAACATCCGCTTCCCAATGCGGTCCAGTGCTTGAGATTCCTTATCTGGCGGGTGGACCGAAGAACTCTCCTGTGAGAGTTCTTTCTTGATGGCAGCCGCCACCAACATGGCATCAACGGGAGAACCCTTGGCCCAAGACTGCCTATCTGTAGGGGGGCTAAGGACTTTATCAGGATGCCTAGGAATTGGCTCCACAGGGTCGAGCTCCTTCCACGCCCTGGTAGTAATTAAGTCTACCAGGGGGTCAGCCAGAGGGGACACCCAAGAGGTAGATGGGCCTGCCTCAAATGCCTTCAGGAACACGGATTCATCCACGGAAGGTTTTTGGGCAGACCACCCTCCTCTCATACGCAACATTTCAATGATGTCTCCGAAGGAGACATCCTCAGGGGTTGACCTTGGGAAACCTTCCCTTTCATCTAAATCCGTGTCGGTGGTAACGGACTCAGGGAAGTCCAGGTGCCTCCTTTTACACCTATGTTTCCGAGGGACCTCCTCAGTGGGGCTATCCGAAGAGGGCTCGTCCATGGGTTCTTGTTCCCCCAAGGGAATTAGCTGGAGGGCTTGAGCAGGCTGTCCCGATGGTCGGCTGATGGAAGATAGACCCTCATGCAGTGGGGGTACGGGAGGATCCGAAGCCCGGACCAGGGACCTGGAGGACCTCGAAAGTACCCTCTCCACTACCTCAAAAGCCAAAGGAGAATTACTCTCTCCAGGCTCCGAAAGCATTCTCCTCGGCTCCGAGATAAGGATCGGGGTCGGGGCCGATGTAGTCGGCGCCAAGAGAGAGGTGCGCTCCAAACCCAGTGGCGCCAAAGACACACCAACTCCCCCGGATCTGACGGTCAGCCCTCGGCCCCGAGAACTCAGATCCGACAGGCTCGAGGGTATAGTCAGCGTCGAAGAGACCAGCGCTATCGGCGCCGACAATTCCCCAGTTCTGAAAGGGCCCAGATCCGACGACACCGAGACCCGAAAACGAGTTGGAGAAGGAGTGATCGGAGCAAAAATGGCGGCCGCACTCCCTCCCAGAGGGGGGGAGGCAAGAGCACCCCCATCTGCATTTGGGTCTGTATGAATCGACGCATCATCCGATCCATGTCCGCTTTGGTGAGGTTTCTGGTCGATCTAGAAGAAGTCGTCGAGGTGGGCCAGGAGGGCCTCCTCGACGACCTCGAGGGAGACCGGTCCTCCTCCTCTGGCTCCGGTGAAAAGCTGGGCGAACGGAGCCAAGAGGGAGAGGATCCGGGGACCCTCGAGGGAGACTTAGCCAATTTAGATGGCGGGGCTGAGGGTTGAGTCTCAGCTCGCCTTTTGTGGGATTTATGTCCCTCCTTATCCTTGTGCCTCTTCTCTCTGGTGGAAGAGGCACCAGCGTCACTCAAGCTCGAACCCAAAGAGGGAGGTTGAGTCCCGGGCTGAGCAAGGGGTGCAGAAGGCACCAGAGCTGCCAAGGCAGCCTGAGCCTGAGAGGGAGAGGAAGAAGAAGCTGATTCCTGGGGCAGCTTGCCTGCCAGGATCAGCTTATTCATTCTATCCCTAAGCGCCTGGGGGTTAAAGGCCGCACAAATTTGGCAGGCCACAGATAAATGGGCCACCCTCCGGCATAAAACGCACTGAGTGTGGCCATCATCTGGTGAAAGCTTATGGCCACAGTCAGTACACTTCAAAAAAACAGCTTTGGGCCCTTCAGCCATTTTGAGTCACTCACACACTCACACCCAAACACTAAGGGGGGAGGGGTGTCACACAGAGAAAAAAAAAGGCTAGCTACAAGAAAAAAACTAACTACAAACTCGTAGATAACTCAGGGGCACTACACACATGTACACTGACTATAATTTTACAAAAACGCTAGAGAAAAGGATTTCAACAAGTTAACGATCTCACCAAGCCAGTAGCTCTTCAAAAGATAGCTACTTCAGCCGCGGCAAAAAACAATCTGGGGTAATACAGCAGGCAGCAGGGGATTATGGGTAGGGGAGGAGCTAGGAGCTCGGATCTTGCAGCTTGGAAAGATGCACTGGTTTTGTTATACTTCTTAAGTGTTTGTGTGGAGTATGGTATGTTAATGAAATTTCCTGAGACAGGTAGCAGTTATTAAGGACTAGACATGCTTCACCATTACTAGAAAGGACTCTTGGGGTGGGTGGAAGAGAACAACCATATTCTTTGTGGGAGGAAAGGAAAGACAATCTGATGGGATGTTTTAACAAAAACATTGGGAGTACAAGAAGTGCACTTTCTAAATGGAGCAATTTAGAAAGGAAGAGGGATAATGGAATTGCTGAGAAATGTGGCTGAAAAAGTATGTGAGCAATATACAAGGTAAAATATTATTTTCTGTGTAATGGTCGGGTGCACAAGTCTCATGGTCAACACCATTGCTGAAAATTAATATATCACAGTCTATTGTCATCAAGCAATATGTGATGAATGCATTAGTACTTGAAGATTAAATGGCTTTAGCAGGATACAGCAAATGCACACTTCTGTCTACAGTTATAACCAATACTTACCATACCCAAATAGCTTTAGAATGAACAGCTACAGAACAGTGTTATAATGACTGGATTTCTAGGTTTTTTCACCTTGTTCTCAGTTCATTGACTTCTGCTGTTATATTACCAATACTAACTAAACTCAGCTAAGATAACTGCATGACCCCCCCCCCCATACATGCAAACCAAGCACACACGCACATAGACACACACACACACACACACACACACCCCACACACACACACACACACACACACACACACACACACACACACATACAAACACAGGAAATTGTAATCTATTTGTGACAATAATCTATGAACTGAATTGTCAGAATAAGGAAAAAACAGAACTACATTGTGTGTCTGACTGAATTTAGTTGTAATTTGTAGTACAGTTTACAAGAACAACTGTATAATTCTTATATAGCTTTACATGCTCCACGTTTTACAACAAAAAATTGCAGTCTTGACACAGTTTTTAAATATTTCCTCTGAAAAATAATTCGATTTACTTTAGCTTTGTTCACCTGCCATATTGTTTGAATGTTCATTTTGTTGTAGAGTATTAACATTAAAAATGCCTAATTTGTTGCTTCACTGAAATTAAAATTTTAATGGCACATAATACTTTCATGTTTATGGAATCTCAAGAACCAAATAATTCTAAAGAAATAAAGGAACTCTACGTTGAATAGTATGATGGAAAAAAGCACATTGATGAAATAAATACTGTATGCAAAGAAGCTAAAATAAGAAAATAAATGGAACTTATACTAAAAACAAGATTATGCAACACAAGAAAGAAAATGCTAGGTAATGGAATTGCTTGACAAACTCACATGGGTATGAAATAGTAGGAAAGTGATAATAACAGGATAGATATGAACAAGATACTACTACGATAAACTACGCTATAGTGATTGGGGTAAAGATGTGACAATGAAAATATAATGAGAAGTAAGGTAAAATAAGGAGAAAGGAATAGAGCATGGAGGAGAAGGATTGAGATCAAGCGGGGAAAGCAAAGGACAGATGAAGAAATAGAGGTAAAAGTCCTCAGACTCGAGTGTTAATAGCAATTAGACTTCACGGTAACAACACTTTGTCGAATGTTTGTACCAGAAGAAACAAGAGCTGAAGCATTTGTAGAGGGTATGGCAGCAAGAATTGGAGAACACAGAGGAAAAAAAACAATAAATATATATATATATATATATATATATATATATATATATATATATATATATATATATAAATATATATATATATATATATATATATATATATATATATATATATGTATATATAGATAGATAGATAGATAGATATATGTATATGTATATATGGGTCCACTTTTTAATTTCAAAACAACAAAACCTTGAACATCAGAATCCCAACATCCAGATGTTCGAAGTTTTGAAATCTCAAAGCTAAACAATTGAGATCGCCCAACAGTGTAGAACGGTAACTTTACCATTCTCTTCACTGCAGTGTGATCTCAGAGTTGGTATATTTAAGTAGTAGGGGATGTGGGGAGTGCAGCGGGGCTTGCTCCCCTGCAGAAACGTAATGTATAACTTTTTTGTTTTATTTATTTATTTATTTATTTATTGATATTTATTTTTTTTGCATTTCGAGATTTTAAAACATTGAACATCTGAACGCCTGGATTCTGATGTTTGAGGTTTTGAATTTTCGAAATTACAAAGTGGACCTATATATATATATATATATATATATATATACGGATATATATATATATAGCATTATAAAACAACAGTTGCTAAACTGTTCCCTGCAAGAAGAATTCCTAACCCTGCACAAAATGGCTTCCTTCCTTCCCATAGTACTAGCACTGCACTTCAAAGCTATATGGATGCTGTCAATAAAGCTAGAGATAATGGCAAACTAGTCTCCTCCCTACTTCTATACTTCACTAAAACCTTCAACACAATTTGTCACAGCAAACTTCTACTTCAAATGTCCTTATTACATCTCTGTCAGTCCGCTCTTCTATGGTTCAAAAGCTACCTATCCAATAGTTATCTGTCAGTAAAATGGCACGCTACTCTCACTCCATCCCTCTCAGTCACCATCAGTGTATCACAAGGCCCTATCCTTGATCCCCTCCTCTTTAACATTCTCACTAACACCCTCCACACATCCACACAACAGGCTTGCCTAATACAGTACACAGACAACTCTACATTCATTTGCATATGTGACAACATGGCACACCTCCAAAAATTTATCAGGACGCTTTAACTGCAATTAAAACATGGCTTTGTAACTCTCAACTCATGCTCATCCCTAAAAAATACAAAAAACACTTGAAATATAAAATAAACCAAGTAAAAGAAAATAAAGCTTTCTTTTCTTTTGCTAAAAAAATACAAACTACTACTTTTTTCTCATAAATCCGTCTCCCATGAAAAAACAAAATTTAAAGTCTTCTTTCCTGATAATGCAGTCATCGACATCACTTCTCATAGCAAATTATTAGGTATGATAGTGGATGATAATTTTAAATTCAACCTGTGTATACAAAATTGCATAAGAAAAACTCATCAAAAACTAGGGATAATTTGTAGAGCCAAAAACTTTCTCACCGATGCAACTAAAGCTACACTTGCCACAACATATCTTCTGCAAACACTTCCCTATGGTACTCCCATCCTTATTAACCTTCAGGCATCACAAAAACGAAAACATGAATTATGCTATAACAAAGTTGTTAAATTTGCAGCAAATACCCCTTTCAGAACCCACCACTTTATAACACTAAAAGCCTAAATTAGTCAGAACTAACACATCAACTAATATATACAGAGTTTCTTACCAGCTATAAAATAATGCACAATCCATCTCCTTGTCCAGAACTAAATAACATTCTACACAACTACATTACTAATTGGTCATTATGATCCAATGACCAAAATCTCCTGTCTGTTCACAAACCTCTCAAACTTGCTGGCCATTTTCTGTACTTGTACCATGTTGCTAAGGCCTGGAACTCCTTATCTCTATCCATCAGGTCAATACTCTCCTTGCAATCTTTCAAAACCATTCTGAACGACATTCTAGCTGAAATCTGTCTGTACTTGTTCAACATCAGGATAAACTATATCCCTAACTGTGGACAAATACCTATCCATACCTTAAATTTACTTACTCTCCCTTCTTCACTTACTTCCTTACTTCTATCAGTTTCTCTCCCCTGGCTTTCTCTCTAAATATACCATAAGCCTGCTTTCTTCTTAATTTGTATTGCAATTCCTACTTGTATTATAGTAACTTAATTTCTCTATAAACTGGCTAAGATATCTCTAACTAATAAATCATTGTCATATAACTTGAATCTATTCTTGACCAATGTTTTCATATTGTGTCAAATTTTGTAACGTTATTTAAACTATATTTATTTATGTATCAGTTTTAAAGACTGTAAAATTATTATTTTTTAAATGTTTTGTAATAGTGTGGAGCTTTTGTCACCAGGTCTCCACTGAAAATGGGCTCCCACCCAGTCTATATATATATATATATATATATATATATATATATATATATATATATATATATATATATATATATACATATATATATATATATATATATATATATATATATATATATATATATATGTCGGTGTGTGTGTGTGTGTGTGTGTGTGTGTGTGTGTGTGTGTGTATATATATATATATATATATATATATATATATATATATATATATATATATATGGGCCAGTTACGAGGTCAGGCTAGCCTCCCAGGCCAAGGACAATTTCAAGACTTTCTTCAGCTATGTTAGGCATCTTAAAGGTAATACTCAGCAATGTGCAGAACTGGTGGCAAATAGCACCACCTTTACTGACCAAACTGACATAGCAAATCTACTGGCTGAAAAATTTAGCTCTAATTCCCCTCCTCACTACCCTCCTCCCTGTGAATTCCCTTCTAACATATCCCCCCATTGTCGACAGGGAACAGGTCCTGGCTGTGCTTGCTAAGGCCAAAAATGCTGATTCAATGGGCCTCAACAATATCCCTGGTTCCCTCATAAAAAGTCTAAAACATGATGTACCAGGGCCACTTGAGGCATTTTTTATCTACAGACTATAAGCAGATTAAATGTCAGGTGAATAGAGGGTCACAATGATCATCCCTCATCATAAGGATGGACCATCATCCAATGCTGGCAACTACAGAACCATCAGTCAGACAAGGCTTGTATGGAACGTCACAGAATGAATTATCATGGATATGATAAAAAAAGGGCATTGTCAATATACCGACACTGGTGCCATCCCAGTTTGGCTTTGTTAAGGGAATATCTTGTATACTCAACCTGGTAGACTTCTTCAACATAGTGACCAAGACTATGGATGAGGGGAAAACTGTGCATACCACCTATGTTCACCTGGCTAAGGCATTCAATAAAATACACTACTTGGGTTTTGTTAACAAAGTCTCAGAAGTAGGCACAACAAATTCCTGTATAACTCACTGGATTGCTGTTTGTCTCATAGATAAGACCCAAGAAGTCAGGATTGGTAAGACCACTTCCACCAGGAGACTGGTCACCAGCACAGTACCCCAGGGCTCCATGATGGGGCCTCTACTGTTTGGTATCTGCTTCTTGGAAGTCAAGGCTAATGTCAAAGGCCTCTAGCTCACCAAGTTAGCAAATGACTGTAAATTGGAAGGTATCATAGGTTTCACTTACTTGACACCAATGTCCTACAAGAGAGTCTAATACCAACAGAAGACTGGTGCCAAAGCTATGAATTACAACTCAAGGAATGCATTACAGTGCCCTTTGGGAAATTGTCCTCCTAAGCTAATTCCTCCATTGATAAAACATCCCTAAGAGTTGACCCATTAGTTAGGGATCTGGGAACATATGTAGAGAAATCTGGCCTTCAACCAACATGTAGCCAAGATAGTAAGAAAATAATTCTTTGTCATCCAACTCATAAGCAAGGGTATGGCATTCAGAACCAGGGAAGATATAGAACCAATCTTATGAGCAATTATCAGACTCATCCTTGAGTACAGTGTCCCATTTGGCATATATCTCACCAGGCACTTGCAATAGTTGGATCACCCTCAAAGGCTCCTCACCAGGAGAATCCAGGGTATGAATATCCTGTCCTACAAAGATCACCTTAAGGTTCTTTCTCTGTACTCACTCTCCTACAGATTACTGAGAAGCGATCTAGGTCTAGTATATAAGGCATCGTCAGATACAGCTCTGATGGATCTCTTGCACATTCGCAAAACAAAGAACAACAGAAACACCAGATCCAAGGACATAAATGTTGCCTGTGACATGAATAAAACAGATCTATATTATATGTTCGAAGTCTGAAAACTTTGAATCTCATATGATCGACTTCATATGAGCGAAGTTTTCAAACTTCGAACGTTCAATATAAACAAACTAAAAATAAAAAAAACTACCTGAACGCTCTATTCAGGGGGGCAAGCCCCTCTGCACCCCCCACACCCCTCGCTACTTAAATATACCAACTTCAAGATCGCACTACATTGAAGTGAAGGGAAATATTCCCTACAGCGATCTCCATTGTAACATTCGATGTTTGAAAACTTCGCTCATATGATGTCGATCATATGAGATTTGAAGTTTTCAAACTTTGAACTTATGATATAAACCCAATAAAACATGCTGGAGAGAGTGATATGTGTCTCAAAGGATCACCATGCTATCAAATAAGCTCCTCATCTACCTGAAGCAGAGTTCAATCCTGACCCTATTCATATGAAACCTTGATCACTGGATAGGAAATCACAAACTCACCCCCGGTCTGGCCCCCATGTCTCTGATGGACAGAATTTGATAGTATGTAAATTAATCCTCAATTAACATATCTCACCACATAACCCTTAGCTACCTCCTTACTAACATACCCCACCATATAGGCATCCAAAGGACTCAGGTGCAAAACTGTGTCAGGTTGCATAGCTAGGCATGTGAAGACCCTGGTGGTTGTTATCCTAGTATAAAGTTATGAACCTAGAAAATATATAGACATTTCAGAGAGAGTTTATATAATCAATAATACTGAAACTAAGTCATGCTCAGAATAACACTAGTGAAGCAAAATGCAGAGCTACAGTATATGTATAATGGAAATATATTAAACAATTAGAAAAGTGCTATATGCCTTCTTGGTCAAAATGTATATAATCATGTATTAAGATTAAAGAGAAAGACACAAAAAACCTATGAACTCTTATCATAACCAAAAGAAACTTCTATATTCTTTGCTGGTCAATTTTTTTGCCTTTTTGAAATATTGAGTGTTGCAATCTAATATAGACATAACTTCTAACTCATAAATTATTTTCAGTCTAAACAATATTCAAAAAAATGAATGCTAGTTTTAATGTATAATACAGTAAACTCTCAGTTAACCGAAACTCAAGTAGCCAGAACTCAAAAACAACAACAAAAAAAAAATTGAAGAAATACAGTGTAATTTTCATGCATTGAACTTTTGCCCCCCCCCCCCACACACACACACACAGAAACATACCTTATGTTTTTAGAGTTTTAAGAGTTTTATAAAGGAAGATAGGAATACATTCCTTCTCTCCCCAACCTAAGAACAAGTCAAACCAAACAAATAGTATAGGGTATAGTATTAATCAGGCCTATTTTAATAGCATCTCTCAAACAACCAGAAACTACAGTTATCCAGCATCTACCAATACCCATGGGTATTGGTTAACTGAGAGTTTACTGTAATTTACTTTTCTGAATACTGCTACATTGCACAATTGCTTTTCTTATTTCATGAAATGCATGTTGCTAGACCAGACAGCAATATAGCTATTAGTGCTAGGGTGCTGAAGCTCTTTAGAATATGTAATTATTTTCTGAAAAAGGTAACATCGCCAAACATTACTCTAAATTGTCTTTATTTGTTTCTTATATAATTCTTCTTTGAATGTCAGTCTTCATTTCTTGAGAAGTAGCTGTGATATTCTAAAGTCATGTCTTGTTCTACCTTTCAGCCTTCATATGACATGGCAAAAACTTTGTGTATCAGCTCAGACTCTGCTATTTATTTAGTTTAGTCTTCTAAGAGTTGTTGTAATCTCAGAGATGAAAACATTCGACAACAAGGTTAGCCAGACAAGCCAAACATCACATAGCTGAAACTCATCAGATTGAATTGTAATCTTAATTAACACAATTACAGTTGCACACCATATTGCAACCACAAGTCACACCAGACTGCAAACCACAGCCTTCAGTATAATAAGATAATATTGAAAGAGAAAATAATTAAATGCAGTCTCTAGGAATCTGTTTAGAATTTGTCTGAATTTGACATGTGAATGAATGACTACTGCTTTAAAGGTCTGCTCAACAACTGCACGCATTGTGTACAAGCTCAGAAATGACTGTTTCACTGTGCTTACATCTGAGACCATACCTCTCAAGTGTACCTCATTACGAGGAACGTACCTCATTTGGGGTCTTAAAAACTTCATGTTCCTCGAAGTTCCTCAAAGTTCCACATTGAAAGAGTCTGTCACACATTCAGTGTTAGGAATTTTTTTAAGTGAAATCCATGGTAAATAGAAATTAATCATATTAATTCATTAAAGGATCTTCTTTATAAATAAAACCAGCATATTTTAACCATCCTATGACCTTCCTATTTGAAGTTGTTAGTAATCCATTAGTATGTGTTCCACATTTTGCCCATTTGTTCCACATTATGAAGGCGAGTGTTCCTCATTTTGGAGATGGAAGGTTGAGAGCTATGTCTGAGACAAGATTCACTCAGACAATAATAATGAGTTTTATGCGATCATCACTTGTTCCAAATAAATTATAAATGCATTTTCTTGTTTTTCAGCTAACTGCTATGCATTTTTGTATGAATCAGTTATATGTAAACATTATACCATGTCATTTGGATATTATCTGAATCCACTGTCCCATGTATGTACACTTTACCTGTAATTTGTATTCCTTCTGATATCATATAACTGTATTTTATGTATATGTCAAAACTGATGTTAGATGTGGAGCTTTTCTCCTCAGGCCACTAATGATAAATGTTTTTTTCCCCCAGTTTGTCTTTCCTGTAAACAAAGATAAATAAATAACTAAATGAACAAATAAATAAATGTTTCAAGAGCAGAAACATGATTGCGTGAGAAACAAAGATTTTGTAATTTTTGTTTAAGAAAATGCACCTGAAATTAAAGCACAAAGCTGATACTGAATGATAATAGTTCCACCGCATACTCTTAAGTGATTCATCTAAATGGTGAATAAATTCCTGTATTATAATGTTACAGTGATATTATAACAACAAGTTTGTCCCGGTCAGTAAAAACCTACCATATTTTTATAAGTATGTATATACTCGATACACAAATATTTGATGCTCTTTTTTGGGTCTATATTAGAACACCGAACATTCAAAATGTCAAATGTTCTAATATCAAACCCTAGAAATTGAAAATTCAAAACATTGAACATTCAGAACAACAAATTATTTCCTAGGGAAAAAAACATTGCTGTTCCAAAACACATATATACAACACAAGCACAACAAACAAACAGCAATCCACACACATACACCTAAATTCTTACACCTAACCCTACACTAAACTATACATACACCACTAACTATCCACTTACCTTAACCCAAACCCTAACCCTAAAGTCTGTCACTATCTCAGTCACCTCACCCGGGCCCTAACCCTAACTAACCTACCCTGCCGTAACCATCACGTCCACACAATCGCACACTTACCTGACCCGTGCCCTAACCCTAACTCACCTAACCTGCTCTAATCCTCATGTCCACACAGTCGCACACTTACCTGAACCTGACCCGTAACTTTCCACCAGAGCGCTGAAAATACCGAAGCAACAGAAACGGACAACCAAATTCTTTCCCTAGGAAAAAAATGGGTTTTCTGTTTCTTCAATATTTTCAGTGGGTCGATAGTAGAACACTTGACATTTTGAATGTTCGGTGTTCTAATATAGACCCTCTTTTTTAACTCATCAGATACATACACAAACCTTGTTCCCAGTACAGATTGTTTCTATGGTACCAATGTTTTCACTGCATAAACATGGCACTCACCAGCCTTGCCCTTGTGTCAGTGATCACAGCTGTTCACTGAATACTAAGAATGTAATTTTTTCTTATGATGTGGTCATATGGGAGCAGTTAAGCCATCAGGCAGAACATAAGGGGTATGGATTAATTGCACTGAAGTGCATGTCGAGGTCCTATATAGGCTAGGGTATGCATTGCAAATGAAGATGCATATTTAAAGAGCTCACAAATTAGGCTATGGTGAATCTGATGCATAAGAAACTACTCAGCCTTAAAAATCAAAATGTTTGTCCCCTATAAAGCCCACGTGTATTGTAAGAAACACCTATTGAATGTAGTCAACAAACAACAAAGAAACATAAAAAGTAAGACAACAAACAACAAAGAAATGTAAAAATAAGACAATCAGCATTTCATTCAAGGTACGCCAGCTATTAAGCTTTTCTCTCATACTCACAGGATAGTTTTGCACTGTTTTAATCAAAGACTTCAGAAGAAGTAGAAAAAAATGGTACTGTATCATGGGTGACTAATTATCCCCAAATTAATCAATTTTGATAACCAGAATTGATAAAACACTTTTCAAATCCAGCAGAAGGAAAATCACCTCTGAAATAAAAAGTTACATTTTTGCACATTTTATTCATAGGTTCATAGGTTCATACTAGGCTAGGCTATCTGCCCGAGGGCATTTACAAGCCTAGCCCATAGTTTTGTGGCTTACGCCACCCCTTTAGTATGGGGAACTATACCCATTATTTTGCTGTGCCTCTGTTGAGCAGTGACACTGAGGTAATCCCTGGGGTATATCTGCGATCTCCCATCCATTGGTCAAGATTTCTCTTGAACAAGGCCAGCGAGGTGCTCTGCCTCACATATACCGGGATTTTATTCCACAGCATAGGGAGTCTTTGGGTGATGAATCTATCCCTCCAGCACGTCCTATTAATAGCCGTGTCGAGGTTTAAGTCTCCCACCCTTGTGGCTCTGACAGATCTAGATTTTTTGAGGTGAAGCATATTCATCAAATCTGGGTTTGACATGGCCTTGTATGTTAGGCAAAGGTCACCTCTGAGCAAGCGGTAAGCGACTGAATAGAGCTGGAGTTCTTTCAGTCGGGCAGCATAGGACAGATGTTTGAGACCCTTTATCCTTTTGGTGAGGAACTTTTGTGGCCTCTCCAGCTGCTGCAAGTGTCGGGTCAGATACATTCCGAATGGGGCATTGTACTCAATCATTGGTCTGATGAGTGATGAGTATAGGGAGACTATGACCTCCCTTGATCTAGATGAGAATCCCTTCATGATAAGGAGGGCAATGTAGAAGGTCTTCCTAACTACTTTAGCTACATGGGTGTCGAATGACAGACTACTATCAACCTGGGTCCCCAGGTCCCTGATAACTTCTTCTGTGCTCAGTGGATTGCCATCTATTTGGTAGCTAGGGGTAACCTTGTTTTTCCTGAAGGGTATGACTATGCATTTTTTGGCATTTAACTTTAGGCCATGGCTCTGGCACCAGTTATCCATTTCTGTGAGACCCTTCTGAAGGATATCTGTGTCAGATGTGTTTTCTACTATGGCGCCCAGTTTGCAGTCATCTGCAAACTTTGTCAGCCATAACCCTCCTGTGTTTGCTTGTATTTCGGAAAAGTAGATGCCAAACAAGAGTGGGCCCAGGACTGAGCCCTGTGGTACACCACTTGTGACAGGCTTTGAGTCTGACATGGCGCCAGCAACTCTGACCCTGTGGGTTCTGTCACTCAGCCAGTTTGCAACCCATCTTGTGATGTATGGGTTAACATTTAAGCTGATGAGTTTTTCAATGATACCCGAGTGGGGTATTGTATCGAAGGCCTTCGCCAGATCGAGGTAGGCTGTATGGACTGCCTTTCCCTCATCAATGGCTTTGGTGACTGTTTCAAAAAGTCAACCAAGTTTAGAAGGCATGATCTGCCTTTGACAAAGCCAAACTGGGATGGATCCAAAGTCTGCAAACTCCTATGTCTTTATTTATGAGGTCCATTATGATCCTCTCCATGGCTTTGCAGATAAGGCTTGTCAAGCTAATGGGCCGGTAATTTCCAGGGTCGGTGGAGGCACCGCCTTTGTGAAGTGGGACCACAGTTGCAGTGTGCCACTCCTGGGTACATATCCAGAGGTAAGACTATGATTAAACAGCTGTCCTAGCTGTGGGTTTAATTCCTCGTTGAGTTCGTGGAGCACACAGCCGGGGACACCATCAGGTCCCATGGATGCTGTGTTTTTGCTTTGGAGAGAGCAGTTCTCACTTGGGCGTTGGAGATGTTTGGGGGCTGCAATCGCTTGGTATAGATATCTCTCCTTTTGGGGGGGGGAGAAGTTTGCACTGAACCTGTCAGCCAGTATGTTGGCAATGTCTGTAGGATCAGTAATCTTCACATCATTTTGAACTAGTTCTGAGCATATCTGGGAGTTTCCTCCCAGATTTCTAACATAGCTAAAGAAGGCCTTATGATTGTCTTTTGAGTCTTTAGCTATTTTTCTCTCAAAATTTGCTTTGGATGATTTTATGAGAGCTCTTAGTTTTTACTTATAGTGATCAAGGGTGTCTTACCTTTTAAGGATTTTGCTCTATCTTGTAGTAGCTTCCTCTTTTGTTGTAGAGTTTGTTTATGGCTGGGGTCCACCAGACTGGACGCTTGCCTTTGGTACAAAGAGTCTTTGTTTTGCTTGGGATTGCCTTATCCATGCAGTCCTGCAGGTGCTGGTAGAAGGCATTTGTAAGTGATTCAGCGGCTTGAGTACTGTTTTCCGCCGGCTCGGGGGCCTTAAAGGAGACCACACTAGTCTTTAGAAGTGTGAAGTCGGCTTTAGAGAAGTTCTTTACTGTGGTCTTTTTTATTTCAGGTGGGGGTGGGATGAGGACCTCCAGCGAGATTATTTTGTGATCTGATCTCACCAGTGAGGGGTATACTTCCGGTGTTGAACATTGTGCTCCCATGTTCGTGATGATGAGATCAAGTATGTTTTCTCCTCTTGTGGAGATGGTGACTAGTTGTTCCATGGCATTTGAGTTTATGAATTCCAGGAACTTTTGGGCTAGGGTGTTTGGGCTTGAGTAGTGTTCCCAGTCTATATTAGGGTAATTGAAGTCACCTAGTATGATGGTGTTTGGTGATACATTTATGCCCTCTAGTGTTTTCAGGAAGGCCATGTGAGGTTCCTGAGTTTGTGAGGGTGGCCTGTAACATGCTACAATTTGCAGAGCAGTCTTGCCTATGGTTAATTGCACCTGGATGGTCTCCGATGCATCGTGCGTTGCCACCAGTCTTGAGGTGTGGGTGTCTTTGATGAATATGGATACCCCCCCTCCTTTCTTGGTATTGTCTGGATTTTGGGGCCGGAACGCATGATAAGAGGTAAAACCTGATAGTGCTGGGGTGCTCTCAGGAGCCTTGAACCAGGTTTCTGTCACTGCACAGATATTGATGTTCTCCATACTGAGAAGGGCCTCGAGTGCGTGCATTTTGAGATTTAGACTTCTGGCATTGAGCAGCATTACCCTTAGTTTTTTCCTTTTTGTGTTCTAGGGTGGTAGGTTTAGAATTTGAGCCTTGCCTAAAAAGGCACTATGGGGTGGCAAGAGCCTTTGCCAATATCCGAATCCCAGGGTGACAGGTGCAAGCCGCCCTTGAAGCAGCGTGGCTTGTCCAGCATGTCATCCCAGGCAGACAGACATTGGATCCCCTTTGAATGACACCAGAGTTTAAGCCAATTGTTAAAGCTGATCATCTTATCTCTGTATTGTGGCATCATTCTTGGTGAAGGTAGGATACTGCTCAAGGTCAGGGTCATACCTGCCTGGGCTACATAATCAGAGAGCTCCTCAATGTCTCTTTTCATGTAGTCCAAGGAGGTACGTCTCAGGTCGTTTACACCAGCGTGGACAATGACTGAGTCGTATTTGTACCTGCTGTTGAGAGACCTGAGTGCTTGTGTTATGTGGCGGATTCTAGCGCCCGACAGGCAGCTTACTGTGACCTTCTCCTTACTCAGTCTGGTGAGCGGGATGTCAGTGTGTCTGACTATGGAGTCACCAATGACTAGTGTGTCTGGCATTGTGTTTGGCCTTAAGGGCTGTGACTGCTTGACACTCTGACTGTGAGGTCTATGTGTTGCAGGTGTTGTATTCTGAGGTGGTGGTTGTTTGGGTGTCTGCTTTGGTGGCCTCTGCTGTTTTGGTAGATTTTTGATCAGAGCCGCCAAGTATGTCTTTGTATGTTTATGTGTATGATTTGAGGTTGTGATGGTACTATGTGAGACTGGGTCTATAGTGTGTGTGGTAACCTTCTCCTCCTGACTGGTCTTGCCAGTCCTATGTTGAGAGAGCTCAGCCTCCAGTTTGGCCGTATAGTTGCATCTCTCACATGTATTTGTGTTTTGTGGGAGGAGGAGAGGGTTGTCTGTGTACATGAGGCAATTGTAACATTGCCTCAATATTCCCAGGTTCACCAGCTGAGCAGGAGAGGACACTAGCAACTGATCCCTCAACATGCTAGAAGGACTAGACAAAAAACTTTAAAAGAGATTCCGGGGGATGTGGGTGACCGAGAAATGGGGGTTTGCCTTTTTGGGGTGCTATCTATAAGAGTGCTGAATCAAGGTAATAAGTACTGTAGGAGCAAGTGCTAGGTTTAACAGATAGAGAAAAGTCTACTTGGAGTCAAGTAGAGATGATCTTTTTAGGTATTAGAGAAAGTGCTAGTAACAGGGATGCTTAAAGGTAAGATTGAAAAGAATGCACTCTGCAGTGTGCACTAGAGAAGTTAGATATGAAAGTAGGTAACTTGAGTTTTACCTGTTTAAAAAGTTAAGGTTTAGTGGAGAGTTACTATTTTTAAAACAGCAAGATGGACTGAAAGGGGTGGTTACTTTTGTATTTTGGTACTATGAAATACTGTAGGATGGCCAATAAATTTAAATAATTGAAGGGGTGGGATTTCAAAAGTGATGGTTTTGTGATTACTCACATAAGCCAGTGAAAGTAGAGAGAAATGAGATATATGGTCAGATTAACATAAGAGGCGGGCAACTAGAAAGACAGTGCCTGACTCAGAACAGAGAGAGCTGTGGTCTCTTTTGAAGTTTTAATATGCTGTTAAAACAGAATGCAAGCAAAACACAAGGTAAAGAAAACAAACTACAGTATTCAAAATATAGAAAGGCAATACAGAAATACAAAAAATAACAGCAAACTAACCTTTCCTTCACAGCAAAGTGTAGCACAGTCTGGATGAGCCTTTCTGGTAAAGCTTGTATTTATTTCTGTTTTTTTATATATATATATTTTTTTACAGGTTTCATTGTACAGGGATATTTGATGTTGTAGCCTTATGATAGCCTCATAATGCTAAATATAAACAAAAGATTCCCATTTATTTCCACAGGACCTACTAGCTCTTTCCTTTGTCTATTGTATGATATTGTAAATGGCTAAACTGCTTAGGATTTTTACCTTGGGTAATTAGAACAACCACATGCAAAGTGTTCTATATCTTATGAATCATTAATCATTGCAGTACAGGATTATTTGACTCCATTTGTTTAACAATGAGTTTGAGTAAGAAATCTCTTTTGGAGTCAGAAAACTTGGAAATGAAATTCCTAATAAATGTAAGGTGTCTGTACAAAGTACTTGTATGCAGGTGACTAAGGACTCATTAAGTTTTCACAGACTTTAGATGTTGGTCTCATTAGGTCACCTATGTGGTACACATACATGAAGCTCTGACTATGGTCCAGATAACCAGATTCATCAAGAGGCCTGGGTGCTAGATGAGAAGAAGAGGTAAGGCATAGAGAGAGAGAGTGTTACAGAGGAATAACAGCAGAGATGGCCATTCCACACTCTCTTTAAGGGCAAGCAGAGGGAAAGGGTAGTGAGAGCATGCCCTGACTAAAGGTTGTTAGATATTGGGAGCTAGAGATGGTGTTGCCTGTAACATGGAGACTAGGATATAACATGAGCCTTAACCTCACCACACAGAGGTCTCAACTCTCTTGCCATATCCCATCACAGCCCACCTATAATACATCACCCAGGAAAACACAAGAAAGTTAAGATAATCAACTAAGTTACCAGTTGTTTATAATCTGTGACACTTGAATATTTCTTCTTCTTCATGTAAAACAGTATTCAAAGTCTTCCTGAGTGGAGAAGCAAGACGCACCATGCCAAGAGACCCCAAGTAGACCAGAGCAATCAGGCATGCAGGATATCTGGAATCTGTGATGCCTGAGCCTACAAAGCCCTTCGTACATGAAACGATAAGGAGGTGTCATATGTTCCAGCGTTGTTATACTTAGTCCTATGGAATCTGTGATGACTGAGCCTACAAAGCCCTTCGTACATGAAACGATAAGCAGGTGTCATATGTTCCAGCGTTGTTATACTTAGTCCTATGGAATCTGTGATGACTGAGCCTACAAAGCCCTTCGTACATGAAATGATAAGCAGGTGTCATATGTTCCAGCGTTGTTATACTTAGTCCTATGGAATCTGTGATGACTGAGCCTACAAAGCCCTTCGCATGAAACGATAAGCAGGTGTCATATGTTCCAGTGTTGTTATACTTAGTCCTATGGAATCTGTGATGACTGAGCCTACAAAGCCCTTCGTACATGAAACGATAAGCAGGTGTCATATGTTCCAGCGTTGTTATACTTAGTCCTATGGAATCTGTGATGACTGAGCCTACAAAGCCCTTCGTACATGAAACGATAAGCAGGTGTCATATGTTCCAGCATTGTTATACTTAGTCCTATGGAATCTGTGATGCCTGAGCCTACAAAGCCCTTCGTACATGAAATGATAAGCAGGTGTCATATGTTCCAGCATTGTTATACTTAGTCCTATGGAATCTGTGATGACTGAGCCTACAAAGCCCTTCGTACATGAAACGATAAGCAGGTGTCATATGTTCCAGCGTTGTTATACTTAGTCCTATGGAATCTGTGATGACTGAGCCTACAAAGCCCTTTGTACATGAAACGATAAGCAGGCGTCATATGTTCCAGCGTTGTTATACTTAGTCCTATGGAATCTGTGATGACTGAGCCTACAAAGCCCTTCGTACATGAAACGGTTGTAAATAGAAGATAAGCAGGCGTCATATGTTCCAGAGTTGTTATACTTAGTCCTAATGCCATGGTGTATTTAGTATAAGAAGGACTCTAATAGCTGTAATATGCATGATAGTTAATGAAGATTATGAGGAAAGTATAAACAGATAGAGCTAGTTCTAAAATATCCTCTGCCTAAAACCCTAGTGTTTTTTTCCTGATGAAATCTAAAAACCAGAATGAGTAGAACAAAGCCAGCCACACTAGTAGATACTCCCTTAGAAAGGGGCACAATTAATGAGAATGATCATCACTAGTGGCATAAAAGAACGTTAGTCTCTGTTTAAAATAGTTTATCTTAATATGCATCTTCTATCTACAACCTCAAAATATCCAAGTTTGTAATTTGTTCTAGAGAACAGGTTACTGAAAACTGTTCACCAAAACAGTAAGACTTCAATGTTTCAAAAATTCATCAAAGTGCATCTGTGTACCTTGCATAATAAAAAAGTAAATTATTTATGTGACCTGCAAAGAAAGAAAAACATATTCCTTATAGTGGGAGTGGCATAAATATGCACTTTCTTAAATGTTTCATAAATATGTTAGTATAAGTCAAAACAAAGCCCCTATCATTGTGCCATACCATTGTATGTAACTGATTATCAAAAACAAAATAATTATATGCCAAGCAAAACTTTTAATGTTAATTACCGGAGATAGTTGTGGTGCACCATGTACTTAGCTGCTGCATATACTACGTTAGAGTGACAATTGTGCTATATAGTACCTGTACATCTAAACCAATCCCAAAATAATCTGAGTGCCAAACCAATGAACATAATTTCTATAATAAATCATCTGAATCTTACTGTATGAAGGGAAAGGTTCTGAGAATCGCTGTATGAAGTCATCACCTTTCCCAATTTTTGCAATAATATTACACATAAAGAAAGTAGAGTTCATGCTTGTTGGTTAGCAATAGATTCATGTGTTTTAGGAAGTCTGTAAAATATCTGGGTCCTAATGGTGCATAGCTGCAGTAGAACAAATTCTGTTTTAGTTATCATATTTTTACGTGAACACATTCTTAAGGAAGCATTATATTTCCCTGCCTATAGCTCAGACAGATTGCCGGTATAAAGGTGGCACATTTTCATATCAGTCAGTTGCATACACATATTCTTATAATGTTCTGGATTCATAGCTACCAGCTTGCCCCCTTTGTCTGCTACTTTAATAAGTACCATCTTTGCCTGTACAAATGTTGCAAACTAAAATAAAATCAATAGTAAAAAAACTACAATTGCACTTTATCTAAAATTTTGGCACATTTATGCATGCAAATAACTTTATGTCATTTTGTACAAATTATTAAAACTTCTGAATGTCTCAATTAAATACAGTAGGAAATATTCCCCTGCTATATTTTGTTAATAGTAGACTCTTCAAATTAGGACATATACCTTTCTTTAGTGAAGTAGATTCAAGACCAAAAAATAATACATCATTGATATCAAAATGTGTGCTAACAGGAGTATGGGCAAAAGTCTGCTGTCTCGTGACAAAAATGCTATACAAACTGTCATTACAACAACTATCAGAGAGTAATGCCCAAAGACTTATATGTCCCGCTGTCTATAAAAGGGCTCATATATCATCTTCCATCACAAAAATATTTCAGTTGTAAATTTTATACATCATCAGCATCCTCACATTGTCATGGAATGATAGAAGAAATTAATTAATGTCCTTTGGTAAGCAAAGATAACTGTAGATAAATATAGTTAAATTCTTCCATGACAATTATTTACAGGCCTTTTTTTAACTCTGCTTTTGATGTTGAATAAGACACTTGTTTTTGTCATAATGAAGTCATTGGTTTACCTTCTAGTGATGATTCTTCTTCTTTAAGTGGCTCATATCTCAATTGCTTGAAGGTGTCTGAACATGCCAAAAGGGACAGACTGGGCTAAGAGGTTTATAATGACTTAGCAGTAGTTGAAGATGGAGCAAAAGAACCACTTTGATGATGTCAATGGTTCTTATTGTCTCTTCTTTGGCCCATGGAGCTCCACATAATTGATTTCTCCCACTTAAATATATTACTGTTTGTCATGTTTAATTTATTATTGTCTCATTTTATAATTGACCGTTCAGTTTCTACAAAAAGATTGTACAAATGGTCATGTTTCCAAAGTTGTCCAGCCTGTGTACGCATTTTCTGCAAGTGGTGTTGCAGATGGGTACCCTTCATTATCAGCAGAACATGTTTGTGTGTAGCTCTTTCCAGCAGTATCTGTAAATGTTCCCCAGACACTATAATGCTGCTTTTTGCCATCATATTGTCAAATTTTCCTTACTATCACTAAATAGAAATGAAGGTAACTTGATACAAAAGCCTTTCAACACTAATTTCAAACAACAGTAAAGTTTACATTCAGAAAGTTGAAACATATTTCATGCACACTATAACTGTTAAACACAGTACCTGTGGATATCAATATAGTTTTCATTCTCTTTCACTGATTCAAAGGTTTGTCCAACAAAGAAAAAATAACTAACGGATGCATCAGCAGAACTTGGCAAAGGCTGAATCTGCACCTGTGTAAGAATTGTTCAGCTACATTCCAGAAGGTATTTTGCCATGCTTAGAATTCAAACATAGTTATATCATCAAGTACACAATTATAAAAAACACTATTCCAATATCAGTGAAATGCAAAACCAGGAACTATTCCACATAAGATAGCAAACTTTAATTCAAAAACCCTAACCTCAAGTTATTCCTTACTGTAGTCCAGTCAACTATGAATGATAATGTCACTATCACTATAAACAATCATATTAATCTAGTTATCAACCCCTCCTTTAAATTGTAACATTTTACAAAGCACAGTAGAGAAAACACTCAGATTTGGGCAGCACAGTGGTGCAGTGCTGCAGTGGTTAACATTATTGTCTCACAGCAAGAGGTTCTCTGGTTCAATTCTCAGCTTGGGTGACTTCTGTGTGGAATCAGCATGTCCTCCCTACATTCGCATGGGTACCTATGGGTGCTCTGGTTTCCTTCCACATTCCAAAGACATGCATCTGGAGCATTTCTCCCCAGGCCTCCACTGAAAATAGGCTCTTTTCTGGTCAACAAATGTTACATAAATAAATTGTCAAATTGTCCAAAAGGAAACATTGCCCTTTTTGGAGCCTTTAATTCAAATGTGCTCTTCAATAAAAAAATTAATCCTATCACTTAATGATTTAGCCCAGCTAATCACAACTCCACCTAGGCCAAATAGCTCATATAATAAATATTCACTCTTTGATCTTCATTATTAATACCCTTCAAATATTGAAAGAAATATTGTCCCCCCAACAACAGCAGTGGCTACCTTCCTTGACAAGCAAAACTATAATATAAAGCCAAACAAAAAATCAGCATGGGATAATCATAAGTCAATTAGTATCTGAAACTAAAGAAAATCAGTTATGTAAGTCTTAACAGTATACACTGGATCCTGACATATCTGGGAAATAAACCGATAGCTATGCTCTGCAAAGGTATAATGCTATATATAGAAAAACATGTATTGGATAGACACTGCCATAAAAGTACTGATGAAATAGGTACACATCATGGAGAATATAGAAACCATTTTTTCTGATCTTCACACAGATTTCACAACTTTCTTAATCTGAGACTGCATTATAAACTTGTATTTAATAAGGCCAAGTTGAACAAAACAGGATATAGTGTCTATGCAACCCAAACCCTTTTGGAAAATCATAAAATATATGTTTTTATTGATTCTAGGGTCCAAAGTAAAACAACTCTAATGTAGGAACCAACCTACTATGACAATTCAAACAACTTATAACATCACATTTTCTCACATTCCCCTACCACAAGCTCAGCCTTAATCACACTTCTATCTCTATACTCCATAAGTTTCTCAGAAAGCTCACAAAACAATTGTTTCACTCCACTGTTCTATTCTATTTTATTCTATTCTCAGGCTGCAATAAGAAAATCTGTAGAGCATCTTGAAAAATTTGAAAAAGGGCAAGCCTCAGTCACAATGCAATGACCGTGTATTTCTTAGAATGACATCTCAATGGTTCAGTAAGTCTATAGTGTATAGTTTCAAACTTTTGCTAAATACTAGCATAGTGCTTACTTACATTAAGCATTCCCTCATAGCTTCTATTTGAAAATCTACATTTTCCTACAGGCCCATATCCACCATTTCCTTCTTACCAAATTTCCCAAAAGAGCTGTATTCAGGCAATTATTTGGGCACATCAGTAAATATGAGCTACTTCCTGGATCACATATTGGTTTAAGACCAGACCATAGCACACTTGGAGATAAAATTTACTCCATACTGGAGAATAACTACTTGGCAGGAAAAATATTTATTGATGGAAAATGAGCCTTTAAAAAATGTAAGTCTTGCACATGTACTGCAAAAGCTTAGAAAATCTAGAGTCAGCCTAAATTCAGTTCAAAGACTACAATAACAAATTAAATAACACATTCAAAATTAAGCTTACACACTGATGTTAGAATTCTTTACTGCACATAACCACCCAATGTCAATCTACAGAAAACTTCAATTTCAAGATAACAAACTAGGACAATAGCTCTCAAACTAAAGTTAAACATAAACAAAACAGTAACTATAATATTTGCTAGCTCTCAAAAATTATAATAGCTATGTCCTCTGTCTGCTTAACCTAGAGATAAGCAAGGTTCAACTAACACTATGTTATAAATATCTGTGACTTCTCATGGAACCAAACCTCCCCATTAAGTAAAATATAGAAAATATTAACAACAATGCTAATAAATATTTCAGAGGTTGCTCCACTGTTTCAAATCATCCCCTTCCTCAAGTTCACAGCACACTTGCAACAAACATTCTTATTACCGGAGCAGAATATGTCCTTCCGACAGCCATACTAAATTCTAGCAATCCACTTACTGTGTTCAAGCAAATGTCAATAAAATATGTGCTTCACCACACCAGCTTTAGGATATGCTGATGGTAACTGCTTAAAAATATGATGATTGCTTATCCATTCCTACATGAGCTTGTCTTCTGCTATCCAGTCTAATTTTTAAACTTTTCCATTATAAATGATGCCATACTCTCAGAAATAAATTTCAAATTAAATTATTCTTTGTGTATGCATGAAGAGATTCATTCCTGACATTATAAAGAACTCAATGTCATAATTCAATTGGGGACAACACTTTTTTCCCAAAATTGCTATTCCAGCTGGAACAAACGTGCCTCAAACAGAATAAAACTAACATTATTCCTAAATTAGGAGAGCACATTCACTAAAGCATCTGCATACAGCTACAACTGCTCTTGTTTCTTTTACGGTCCCTAACATGGGCAGTTACTAATCCTTCCTATTGATGCAAGTAGTAATTTCATAACATTATTAGTAGAAAACTACATACCTACTTTTTGTAAATATGTGATAGTAGCATGTAACATATTTCTTATTGCAAGTATGTAGTATAAACATTACTTTAATTTTTATCCATTTTTGCTTAGTTTTTCTTTCATTCTTTTTTCTTTTTTTACGATTTTCATCTGCCTTACCTAGATCCTTATTATATATGCAGTTTCTTTCTGCATTCGTTTTTACACAAATGTATTAAGCTGTCACCATTTTTAACAAAATCCATTTGCTTGATGTACTGCACAACTGAGTAACGTGTTTTCTCAAAGGTATGATGAAATGTCTGGTGGTACCCATTGTAAAATACCTAGAATTTAATAGCTCAGTTTGTGTACATTATGCTATTTGACAAATCGCCACCTTTGTTACATGCCTTTGTACCTCGGTCAAGGCTGGAAAAGGTCTTTGGACTACTTCATATGCATCATCATCAAACCTATTTTCCAATTTTTACATGGGTTTGGGAATCATATCTCTGTCACTGCCTCTCTTGATTCAGTTCCTCCCTACTACCTTCCTCAGCAGTCATTCCTGACTATCACAGGTCTTCTCTCATACAATGCACCTATCTCCTTGTTAGACATCCTTATTTCCTCAAGCCTTCTTCCTGTATCTCCTAGATCTGCTTTCCAATACTATCTTCTGCTTTCCTGCAGATGTGATTGAACCGCTGTAATCTGCTCCCTATATACGGCTACTTTAGCTTCATATATGATACCCTAATTTCTTCATCTCTCCCACAATGTGATTTGTTCTACCCATCTGAAACACTTCATCACTTCTACTTCAAACTTCTTTGGCTGCACTGCCTACACTGCCTAGGATTCTGTACCATACTGAAACAATAATTACATAACTGTTTTGTATACTTGACTTTTCAGCTTTTTTGGTGTTATTCTATCATGCACTACACCTTATACTTTGTGCCAGTTGGCTGTAGCACATTGGATAAAAGCTTTGACCTTCAAATTTCCCATCTTCTCAACAACTTCCAGATTACATGAAACTGTTAACACATTCCACTGTTGCACCTTTAACATTAGTTCTCATGTTCTTTTAATTCCAAATTCACAAATGTTTTTCTATGAACTTAAATATGCACCAAAATTTAAATGTGACCCACTTAAAAGGCAGATATCTCTGCCAGAGGAACCCCTACTCCTAGAATAAGCTCCATCGCCACAACAAACCAAGCAAATCCCTTGTTCTATTGAAATTCAGTTCTGAATTCACCCCTGGTCAGGTCACAGCCCCTTTTGGAGAAGGTTTGTAAGTAAACTGCAGTGGACTGGCTGCTTAGTATGATCCCCTGAGTATGTGGTGTACATAAGATATATAGCTTTAAACATATGTGGTATGCATAAGATATATAGTTTTAAACATAAATATATGTGGTGCACATAAGATATATAACTTTAAATATATGTGGTGTGGATAAGATATATCGCTTTAAGCATATGTGGTGTATATAAGATATATAGTTTTAAACATAAACATATGTGGTGCACATAAGCAAGGGAGCCCGCAGGAGTTTTTGCAGGGGGGGTGCAAACCCAGAGCCCCGCCCACACAGCCCCACCCCCTCCGCCCGCACAGCCTCACCTCCTCCACCTACACAGCCCCCCCACGCAGCCATTTCAGTGTCCCATTACTTGAATATTTCTACCCATTTGCCATAGACACTGTTCAAATCTCTCAGTGTGCATACTGATTTATGCTTTACTTCTACAATGATTACAGATATCTGGATTTTATTTACAACTTTTATTTCAAATTTTATAGCACAAACACTGATAGACATTTACTAAATCTAAACAAAGCAATAGTCTTACAAGGAAAACAGACTCAGCATTAAAACTTCTCTACCTTTGAAACTCACATTCACTGAAACAGCATTGAAACTCACATTCAAAGAAAATGCATCTGGCCAGTGGCAGGTTAAGTTTACCTTTGGGCTGTTTTCAAACCATAGGCCCTTGCACACATTTTTTAGGGCCATGCAAACGTTCTTTGATTCACCTTACTGATTGTATTAATTATAATATATAAATTGAATTATATCCCTTGCACAACTACAGCACCACTTGTTAGAGTGTGTTTTAAATTTATAGTTTTGAACATTTTTCCACTAAGCAATGAAACAAAACATACAAACCAATAATGACAAACTCCCAGTTCAGAACATTTCAACCATAAAAGGCCACTCCAACATCTGCCATTACAATCCACCAATATCAGTCAATATACACAATCTCTGCAGAAGTAAAAGTCATCTGAATAATTCCACATTAAAGATATCTGAAACTAATGAAGAGGTTGTTGCTAGAAAACAACTTTATATTTCAGTGTTTCATCTACAAATTCAGTGCCTGCTGCCCTCAAAGAATAAATTGCCTTTGTTACATTAAACAAATAGTAAGCTGGTATATTGCAATAGGAAATGGCTGGACAGATTCATAGTTTCTAGGCATCTCATCCAGAGAACATCATACTCAGGACTGCAGCACCCCACCCCCTTAAAATACAAAATCAACTTGCTATGGGACTTGAACCTATAGCCTTCTACATCAAGATGCTACCTGCTGTGCTACTAATGCTGCTTTAAAGTTCTATACCACAATCATGATACAATTTGTAAACAAAACAGTTGCACATTTTAAGCAGACTTGGCATGAGCAGCAGTAAACTTCTCTTCCCTTGAGGCTCACAATTCCTTGAAAATAAATTCCTCTTAGTGCAATAAATCTGGACAAAGCCTAAAATAAATAGGGACAAATTATAAATATTGCTCTCATGAACCTAGAAAATTGCTAGAACAGGATTTGTGTTAGTAAGCATTTTTCTAAAGGATATGAAGTGTAAAACTCAAATGCCTGTTATTATTTAGTAACTTCAATCCTTTTTAGGAGGAATATGGAGCAAAAATCTGGACATTCTGCAAAAACCTGGACAACTGAGGGATATGCTACCTCCCTCTTATACATAAAGATACACACACACACACACACACACACACACACACACACACACACACACACACACACACACACACACACACACACACACTTCTCAATCTCTTCGCACAAGAAATCTAGACAAAGCCTGTTATAATGTGGGGACAAAGGCCCAAAACTAGGGACACATTTAGAATGTTACTAGAATAACATGATTTGTGTTAAAATGCATTTTCTAAAGAACGTGAAGTCTGAAACTCAAATACACGTCATTTATAGCAACTTTAATCCTGAGCTCATCCCACTGAGTTGTCAAAAAAAACATAATTTTTATGAAGAACAGATCAAAAATATAAGGCAAAAATCTGGACATTCTGTGAAAATCTGTAGAGTTGAAAGGTATAACTCACACATACATTCCCCCTACCTTCTTAGAAAGTGAATAGGACAACAAGGTTTATATTAGTATGCATTTTCTAAAGATATGAAATCTAAAACTCAAATGTTTGCCATTATTTTCTGATTTCAATCCTGAATATTTTGACAGAAAAAAACAACATAATTTTATGAGAAACTAACTGAAAATATGAGTCAAACATCTAGATAATTGTGAGGTATGACCCCTCTTACACACACACACACACACACACACACACACACACACACACACACACACACACACACACCACACACTAACCTAACTACTTCTTACACACACCTACCTCCCTCTTACAAACACACACACAGACCTGCTTACTTCTAACACACACAAACACACCCCTACCTCCCTCTTACAAACATTGAGATTTGTGCACTACCCTGGTACACAAATGCATATATAAATAAATAAATAAATACATGAATAAATAAATAAATAAATAAAAAGGGTTCACATAGTTATTAATATTAGTAACATCTTGGTTGTTCATATGAAGCTCATAAAATATAACCTTTATACAAAATTTTTAAAAATAATTTAGCAACTTGGCTGCACACCTTCAAGAGGTTCTCAGACCATATTTACATCAAACACAATAAATACTGCTAAGAATTCCAGAGGAAAAATCAGAAAATAATGTTGTTGTGTCTTTCGGCTTTTCCCAATTAGGGGTCGCCACAGCAGAACTCCGGTCCGCTAATGATTGGCAGTAGATTTTTATGTGCCAAGTTGCCGGCCCTGACGCACAACCTTGAACGAAGGTAAACCCATTCACACATGTCTCCACACAGAAGACACTCTAGCTGAGAATCAAACAGGGCAACGTCTAACTGTGAGGCAACAACGCTACCGCAGGACCACCACCACAGTATAAAAAAAAGTAATCAGAAATTAAATAAGCTAATAGTGAGATTAGGCAATTACACAAAATGTTTCTCTGAGATAAACATGAAGTAAAATAAATAAAGCAAACAAACAAATATATAAATAACCTTTATTAAAACTTTAAAATTAACTGGCACCTTGGTTTATGCCCTTACAAACTTGTAAAACTGATTTATACCTTTACAAACATGTAAAACTAAATTTAAATCATGTACATTAAATACTGCTAGGAATTCCATCGGAACAGACCAGCAGATGACAAAATTAAACAAGCTAATAGTGAGATTAATTAAACAAGTACAAAAAAATCTCTCAAATAAACTCAAATAGGTGAATGAATGAATGAATAAATATTAACCCAATTAAAAGCTACAAATTCCATTTCATAATATTGTTATATTTTAAATGCCGTTACTAATTAATTATTTAATCTAGTTGGGTGAAGTGTCTCATAAATATTTATCATGTTCCTTTCTTTATTAATACATCATAAACATTTAAAAATCTACACTGAATATGTGCACATATATATAAACATTATGATCTTCACAATTCTGATGATACTTTTGCTGGGAATTTAGTGATTGGATTATATAAGGAGAAAATGTAATGTTCATTATATCCACTTACACCCTTGTAGTAGTAGTAATATATTATACCTATGAAACTACAACCTAGGAAAAGCTTGCTATTAATAATGCCATGTCTGGGGAACACAATAAATTATTTGCTAGAATAAATGAATCTGTATCCTGTTACTGTACTGTAGCACATTTAAGTAGATGCAAAGCTTTAAATAGTTACACAGAGATGCAAGGACTGCTAGATTCATGCAGTATGGTCATGCTGATAATGGGAAGTGTGTATGTAAAAGAAAAGCCTTACTATCAAAACTATTATAGTAGCATCCATTCATGGGGATGAGAAACAATATATCATTACTCAGCAAGGAATACAAACTGCATTTGGTAAGGTATTCATCTTTTTGCTGTAGTACTCAATTTAACTCATGGTGTGGTAGTAGGGAAAGATATTCCCCACCTTAGAGATTTGTGGAAGCAGCAGGATGAAGGCATACCTCCCTCTTACAAACACACAAACACACAAACACAGTCACAGTGCATTAGAAATGTACATGCGCATGACTCATATATGCTGAAAGGAAAGAGAAACAGGCAGAGAAAATGGATATAGTGCTTTCTAGATCTTTCTTTACAGAACAGTCTTATAGTCCTTTTCACTAATATAAGAAGTGAAATATTGAAATCAGTGACATGATGATAATTAAAATTCTTTGAGAGCTAGGGTTCACATCATGAAATGCTAAAATGATATAATGATCTTAGAGTTATTTTTCAAGTTATAAAGTTAATTCAAGTCTTTATCACTTTATACCTGTAAGACACATAGGAATAATCTTATTACCAATAATAACATATTATAGTTCAGAGTTATCAATAGTATGTTACTCACTATATTAAGTTAAAAAACAGACTATGAATTTTGACAAAGTTGTTATATATACAGCATTGCTGGCAGAACAAACCTCCTGCAAGTGTATTAGACAGGCACATACTGAAACATCTAGAGTATTAGCGTAATCACTCACAGGAAGAGGTTCTCTAGTTCGATTCTTGGCTGGAGTGCAGGGAATGCCTTCTGTGTGGAGTCTGCATGTCCTCCCCATGGTCTGATGGCATTTGAAAGACATGCGTAAATGGGCGTGCCTTCGTTGAAGGTTGGACGTTGAGCTAGCTCCTCGGCGTTCATGAAAATCTACTGCCAATCATTAGCAGACCGGAGTTCCGTTGTGGCGACCCCTAACCGGGAAAAGCCAAAAAACAAACAAACAAACAAATTGATAGCTGGAAGAAGACATTTTCAAGTCACTTCTGCCACAGAAATGTTGCATATTCCCTTGCTTACTTGCAAAACCAAAGGCAACTTAATGGTACCATCAAAACTGACTCATCTATCCACCACCACCAACAGTACAGTGTGCATGAAGTTAAATGTTACCTGGTATTAATTTACTTCACAGCCATTTTTCTTAGACTATTGATGCTATGCTGGTTTTGATACATGACTAAGCGGCTATGGCATGCAGCACAGCACAACACAGAATCATTAATATTTAATGTTGTGCCATGACACAGCAAATGTCTCGGAATACACTCTATATGTACATAGTGTTGTGTGCAACTAAATTCCCTTACCTGACGTGACTTGACTTGAAGAGAAGCAAAAGCAATTACAAATAGCGAAATAGAGTGGGCAAGGAATTCCCTTACTTACTGCAGCATTAAACACAATTCCCTTACCAAACGACGTGAACAGTAATTTCAAATAGCGCGGGTGAAGAGGAACAGGATGTCTGCATGCACAGACGTGATGCAACTGGACCAGCAAGCTACAGGACCGTTCTTAAAGAAGAACTCCCTTAAAAATGTTTTTTTTTGGTTATTAAAAGAAAATTAATCTCCTGCCACCCGCCCGTTCCAGGGGGGTGCAAGTGCAGCCCCTTGCACCTGCCTGTGGGCGCCCATGCACATAAGATATATAGCTT
Source organism: Protopterus annectens (assembly GCF_019279795.1). NCBI lineage: Eukaryota > Metazoa > Chordata > Ceratodontiformes > Protopteridae > Protopterus > Protopterus annectens. The sequence goes on from NC_056728.1 coordinate 1,854,528,869, forward strand.
TAAACATAGTATTGTGTAGTTACTGACATGTGTATGCTACATGGTGCCCATTCCTTCTAGAAAGTCATCTTACTAAATGCCTCATACAGGCTAAAAGTTCATCCACACTGTCTGTGATTCTTGCTGAGCATTTTGGCAATGATTCATATGTTATATACACCGCATTCATATCTGCCATAAGGTACGTATCATACAGTGCCAGTGGATGGTGGAAAAATGACTTAGAATGCAGAAGTTATTTGCACTAAGCACATGCTTGTGGTGACATTGGCTCTGCTTGCACTTCTTCATCACTGTATTGGGTACTGTGAACAGTGTCCACGTGTGCTGAGTGCTGTCCACATACGGAACTTCATATCTCCACATGTTACGCAGCAAAATGATGACTACAAATACCTTCGGCCTCTTCTGTGCTGAATAGGAAAATCATATCCATAAAACACAAATGGACCTGAACCACTGCTTCAGGATTAGAATACACATTCCTCAATGCAGATCACTGACTTTGCACACATTTGTAACTACCTCGAACAAAATAACGAGGATATCAGATAGGAGTCTTAATCTAGGGCTGCAATAGAGAGGTAGCTTAGTTTATCAAATATACAGAGTATATTGATGTCTCAGATTTATGTCATTAGTCTTAATGCCCTGAATATTGAATGTTATAACCCGGACATTCAGAATGTCAAATATTAATATAAAAGCAAGAAAAACATTTTAGGAGGGAAAACACCCTGCAGCCCCCATACCCACTGCTAATTATATACTAAGTCCATGATCTCACTATAGTAGGGAAAAAGCCAATTCCCAGATCCTCACTGTACCATAATTACAAAACACATCCTTCCCCATTCTCCCTATACATCGACATTTCTGATGACAATGTTTGAGTTTGATGTTGACTTTTGACATTTAGCTCCATATAGATATTGCCACATACACGTATTATTTACTTGCTATCCTAGGATCTCCCAGACTCCTTTGATAAGTAGCCTTATGTGAATACTTTGCTTGATTTCTCATTTGGTATTTCAGGGTGTTTGTTTGATGCTTTGGTGGAAGTACCATCCACATGACAAAGTGCCTGGCAATGATTGAATGGAATCATTTCATATATATATATATATATATATATATATATATATATATATATATATATATATATATATCTATATATCTATATCTATATATATATATATATATATATATATATATATATATATATATATATATATATACCATCATCTCCAGAACTGAATGTATATATAAGTGCATCTGTCACAGATCACCAGTGGCAGATCAGCTACCTTATGAAGTAGTTACACAGTGGACAAGCATTTCAATGGGGTGTCAGGGAATGTAATGCAGGATGATGTCAATGAGAATATATCTAGTACCCTTAATTCAGATGACTGGGATATATACATAATCATCCATGCACAACCTATTTTTCCCATTTTTACACATGGGTTCAGGGTGTCACTTCAACAGTGACAACCATCTAGAGCCAAGGTAAACACTGCTGGGGAGGGCTACCCTGCCGCCGATATATATTTGCATATGATACACTATAGCTACATCTATCTATCTGTATATCTCTCTTTCTTTCTATAAATATATATCTGTCTTTCCCTCTATAATGTATATATATATATATATATATATATATATATATATATATATATATATATATATATCTACTTACAGATAAAGACATATACTTTATATATATATATATATATATATATATATATATGGGTCTACGACTAATGACCGAAACGATGATTCCCCGACAGAATATTCACCGACGCGAGATGACCGACAGGTAAGTTTACCGACAGGGTTATTTGCCGACAGCGGAAAGAACGACAAGGGAATGTGCGATCGCGACCCGGTAAGTGTGCGATGGTGACGGAGTTAGGAGCGGTCAGGTAAGTGCTCGAGATTGTGGGATGTCGGCTTAGGCTGTGGGAAAGGTGAGTGTGTGTTTGTGTCGGAGGTATGGTTCGGGTAAGGTAAGTGTGTGTTAGTGAGGGACTGTAGTTTAGGGACGGGTTAAGTGAGTTAGGGTTAGGGTGCAGGTAGGTGATGTGTGCGTTAGTGTCGGAGCTTGGGCTAGGGGTGGGTTAAGTGAGTTAGGGTTAGGGTGCAGGTAGGTGATGTGTGCGTTAGTGTTGGAGCTTGGGCTAGGGGTGGGTTAAGTGAGTTAGGGTTAGGGTGCAGGTAGGTGATGTGTGCGTTAGTGTCGGAGCTTGGGCTAGGGGTGGGTTAAGTGAGTTAGGGTTAGGGTGCAGGTAGGTGAAGTGTGCGATAGTGTCGGACCTTAGGGTTAGGGTTTGGGTCAGGGCTAGTGTGTATGCTATGTAGTGTAGTGTGTTGTTTACTTTCCGTGTGTCGGTGTAATGATGTTCGGTGTTTTGCGTTGTCGGGTTTGTGTGATGTCGGTTATTTGGCGTCGGTGAGTTTTGTGTCGGGGAATCGTCGTGCTGGTGTTTAGTAGTAGACCCATATATGGATATATATATATATATATATATATATATATATATATATATATATATATATATATATATATATCCCAATTTCAAAATACTGAAATCCCAAATTTCAGTATTTCAAAATTAAAATACTGAAGTCTTGAAATACTGGTAAACCAGAAGCGCGAAATTCAAAACCCAAAGTACAGAGATTTTGAATTAGTGCTTCTGGTGTTGTGGTGTGTGAATAGTAAGATGTGAGTTTGGGTATGTATGCATGTGTATGTCTGTTGGTTAAGGGCTTTAGTGTCTGTCAATGAGTGTTTTGACTGTGACGTATGTGTGTGTGCGAGGTCATGTATAAAGTGTGGGAGTGAGTTGCTTGTATGTGTCTGATTGTGCAATCTCGGAGTTAGTATATATAAGTAGGGGGTGTGTGGAGGGTGCAGCCCCCCTGCTTATCTGTAGTGTAGGATATTAGATTTGAGTTGTGGGGGGGAGTGGTGTCTATGTGTTTGTGTGTGCTGTATCTGTAGTGTAGCACTGGGATTTTGAATTTCACGGTTTTAGGGTTACGGTGTTTGGTGTCTTCGGCTATGTAATTTCGAAATGCTGAAATTTGGGATTTCAGTATTTCGAAATTACATAGTGGATCTACATATATATATATATATAGATATATATATATATATATATATATATATATATATATATGTATGTATATATATATATATATATATATATATATATATATATATATATATATATATATATATATATATTACAATCGACCGACAAAACCATTTCTCTTTTCTTCAACAAAGCAATATAACTACCCCACAAAAATTTTGGAAAGGTATCTCTACTCTTCTTAATCCAGGCAAGAAAGATACATCTAGCCCAGACCCTAACACATCAGCCATAGACCTGGCCACCCAATTCAATTCATTTTTTATCATCTCAGCCAAACTAACCTCATCTTTCTCTAATAATACAACAGCCACCACATCTGCTCATCCTCCCATGCTATCCCCTTCAGCCCCTTCCTCTCAATCCCTACCTTTCTCTTTAAAACCCATACCTATATCTACCATAAAAAAACTTCTTCAGAAACTAAAACCATGCTCATAGGTTCATAGGTTCATAGGTTGGTACTAGGCTATCAGCCCTAGGGCCTATACAAGCCTAGCCATAACAATTCCCTGGCTATTTCTTCCCACACTATTTACTTCCCTGGACCCCTATCTAGCAGGGCGACTGATGTGATCCCCGGGGTGAATTTCCTTTCTCCCATCCAATCGTCAAGGTTCCTTTTGAAGAGGACCAAAGAGGTACTCTGCTTGACATGTATGGACAATCTATTCCAGAGTCTGGGGAGTCTCCACTGCCCCCGATAATATTCCCTCTTACATTCTCAGTGTAGCAGCCGAAGCTACTGCCTTCCCCATCAGTATTCTCATTAATCGCAGTATTCAAGAAGGCTATGTACCCCAACTCTGGAAAAAAGCTGTTATCATACCCTTGTACAAAGGTGGCAGTAACAATGATATAACAAACTTCCGTCCTATTGCCATCCTATCACCCATCTCTAAACTCTTAGAAAAATGTGTTCATCTCCAACTCCTTCCATATCTTATAGATAACAACTTACTAACTCCCACACAACATGGATTTAGACCCAATCATAGCACCATGACTGCCCTTCTTTCCTTTCTTGAAACCATGAACAAAGCCCGGGACTCAGGACACATAGTATCTACTCTCCTTCTCGAGCTCTCTAAAGCTTTTGATACCATCTCTCACAACCTTCTCCTAGCAAAACTTTCCAACCTAAACCTGTCTTTCTCCTCTCTCAATTGGCTCACTAGCTACCTCTTCAATAGATAACAATCAGTTAAATGGAAAAATGCCACTTCCTCATTCCTAAATACCCCCACTGGTGTTCCCCAGGGATCCATACTAGGTCCCCTTCTCTTTAATATTTTTATAAATGATTTCCACCACTCAATCCCCAATGCAAAACTTATGCAATACGCTGATGACTCAACTATTATCTGCCACCTCTATCTCTGCACTCCTGAAACTGACCCAAGATGCTTTCACAACCATTGAAAAATGGATGTTAGACAACCACCTAGCCCTTAATGCCTCAAAAACAAAACTAATGGTATTTACCCCCTCAAAAACCCCCACATTAGACAGAAATACATTCTCCATCACCAGTCAGGACAATACATCTCTAAAGCTGGTATATGAGGCTAAACTATTAGGTGTCTACATTGATGATCAGCTTAAATTTAACTCCCACTTGCAGATTAACATAAAAAACCCACCAGAAACTAGGCATGCTCTACCGCCATAATCACTTCCTAACCGCCCATACTAAGCTCACTCTCTCTACCACATTTCTCATCCCTTCTCTTCTCTATGGTGCCCCACTCTTATCAAATTTACAATCTTCTCTTAAGGCAAAACTCTCCTCCTGCTATAACAAAATTGCCAAATTTGCTACTGGCCACAAGTCATCTTCACATCACTGTGTATCCCTTCAAAATCTTCACTGGTTAGAACACCCTAACCATCTCTCCTATATCCAGCTTCGTCATGCACACAAACTTATTTTCAACTCCTCCCTCTGTCCCTGCCTTTCCTCAACCTTTAAAATGCACCTCCCAGAAAGACTCTTAAGATCTAGCAACCATAACCTAATTGAACTATATAAACCCAAACGCCCCCCTGGTAAACATCTCTTGTCCTTTGCACTTGCTCGTCTATTGAACTCCCTTCCACCATCCATCCGTACCACCACAAATCCCACTGCCTTTAAAAAAATCACTGCACTCACATCTAACATCTCAGTGGGAACAATCCTGCTTCTACCCTGCATAATTCCATTTCCTCTAATTCACTCTCTGGCCTAGTTGGCATTACTTCTTTTGGTAACTATTGCAACGTGATGTTTTTTTTCTTTTAACTTCATATCCAAATGTATCTTATATTGAACTGATTTTACTTAGTATTACTACCCACTGTGACATATAATTGTCATTATAAGTGTGTTTACCTGCTGTGATCTATAACTTTTATTGTAACTCTTCAATTCAAATGTAAATGTAAATGTGTGTAACTTTGTATTTTTTGGAGCTTTTCTCCCCAGGACTCCATTGAAAACAGGTTCTTCTTGGCCCAATGGACTATCCTGGTAAACCAACTACAAATGAATATATATATATATATATATATATATATATATATATATATATATATATATATATATATATATACATATCTTCTTTGTCTTTGGGATATGGAAGGAAACCGGACCACCTGGAGGAAACCCACACAACCACAGGGAGGACATGCAGACTCCACACAGAAGGCACCCCAGCCGAGGACCGAACCGGAGAGCCTCTTGTTGTGAGGCAGCAATACTAAATGCTGCACCGCCACCTCTGCTTCTGCCTCATTCTCAAGCAGGATGGGCTAGACAAGAAATCTGATTTACATGATCTACACACTGTATGTGTAAGAGATTGTGTCTGTCATAGTCCTGCATAGTATGTCTTCATCAAAAAGCTTTTAATTAGTAAGCCCAGTTGGGTTCTAACTTCAGAAGAACTGCAGGCAACAGTAGAACCTGATAAAATCTACAATTCACCTACCAAATGCATGCCTTCTGTCCTCTGTCATGAGTACACACAGCATTGGCATCATCAAAGCCATTTTTCTTTTGTGGATTCAGTATGCACATTACAAATTTTTTGGGGAAGCACAACCATCATAGAAAAAACTACTTTCCATTGTGATCAAATACCCACAGCCTGATGTGGACCTCCTCTACCTTACACTGTTCTTAATAACCACAACTGTCCAGATTTTTGGTAAATGTCTAGATTTTTACCTCAAATTTCAGTCCGTTCCTCAATAAAAGTTGTGGCTTTCTGGAAAATCAGTATCAATTGATGTCACTAAATAATGACAAGCATTTGAGTTTCAGAGCTTATATCCTTCTGAAAATGCATGCTAACACCAGTCCTGTTATTATAACAACTTTTTAAGTTTGCAAGAGCAATATTTAAAATATCTCACTATTTTTGGGCATTTGTCTTTCCATTATTTAAGGCTTTGTCCAGATTTCTTGCACTAAGAGGTTAAGAGATATGATACCCACTGTACTTTTGTTTATTTTGCTGCACTAAATAGACGTGACATATCTGCATATGATTTTTGGAGTAACAGTGTTTTATTATTCACAACATTTTTTTGCATTAGCCTTCCATCTGTTTCCAATGTATTACATTGATTTAAATGACTTTCTGTAATTATATTATTTTTAGGAATCCATCAAATATCAGTAAAATCATTGTATGTCTTCCTAATCTATCATTTTTTTGGTTATTATATGTTCACTTTATATAAATAAAGAAGGCATTCTTAGCAGCAGCCAGTTAACGAGGTTTTTTTTTCAAATGTTTACTTTCTCATCATTTTCTGACTATAGCTAGGAGTTATTTATTTATTTACAATTTTATAACCAGGTAGGTTAGCTGGTTTACCATCCCTTTTCAGCCATGACCTGAGTACAATAAATTAAAAGAAATCAATAGTTATTATAAGAGCAATCAAGCACTAGTGATAGTACTTGACTACTAAAGGTTGTTAATCTGTGATCACACATTACACTTTACCTTAAAAGTATGTTGGCTAAAGATAATTATCCAGGGACTCAGAAATAACCCCACAACTGATAGTAAGATTTGCAGCTAAAAGGGACTGTTTCCATGATGTGCGAAAGTGCATTTCACAGACACATTAGCCACAATAAAAAATGATGTCATTATTGGCTAATTTGCATGTCTCTAAATCACTCTTTACTACCTCTAGTGCTAATCAGTACTTAACTGCAGTAGTTAACAGTAGTGGTCTATGCATCACATTATTAAAGGCACCCAACCCCCATTTACTGTTAAATTCATGGAAACTATTTACTGACAGTGCAGCACATGGAAGGAAGACTTCAGCCCACCTGCTGCAGACGTGATTTCAGCTGAAGGCAGACTGAGTACTTAAGTATTCAGTGTAGGATAATTAGACATTCTGCATATACCAATCTGATTTCAAAACACATCATGCACACACAGTGCAGCTGAAATGTGTCAAACAGCCACACCAGCTCCATTTCTGAAATCCTCAGTGCATGGTCTACAGACCTCAAGGAATTCAAGTGAATAATACAGATCACTGCGAAATCTGTAGCAAAACTACAAAAAATATATAATAATGCAACTTGCTGTTAATATACTGCAACAGGCTCCAGTGATAAAATCCATATGTGAGGCTCTGGCTGTGCATCCTAGAAGACAGCCAGCTAGAATCAGAGCAAGGCTGCAACTAAACCAGTTGTCAGGCCAACCAGCAAATAATTATCAGATACCATCCAGAGAGACAAATGGTGCAGGCAGTCTGCCCCAATTTTGTTCAGACCCTTTGAGAAAATTCCATTACCCTTAAAACCAAAGTGTGTCTCATCCTGGATGTACTTGCATCTGGTACATGCCAGAGACACATGGGGGGTCCTGTAGGACTATCCCAGACAGCTTCCAGTCGTATCCTGGCAAAATTCCTGGCAGCAATGTGCAGCAAGATGGATAACTACATACACTTCCCATCCACCCCCATGAAGTGTAGAGCTGTAATGCACCAGCTCTATAACACTGCAAATGTCCCCCATGTACTAAGTGCAATAGATTGTACATACATGCATATCAAGGTACCAGGACATCCTGAACCAGACCGATACATAAACAGAAAGAGATGGCCATCCATCAACTGCCAAGTTGTGTGTGAAGCTGATGGCAGCATAACAAATAACATGGTAACACACCCTGGAAGTGTTCTTGATGCTGCCATTTGGAGGGAAAGTGGTCTGAGGGCTGCATTCCAGCAAGGTGAAAAACCTGAGGGACTGCTACAGGGTAAGTACAGAAACACAGCCAGGATTCAAGTTAAGGATACCCCTCACAACAATATCCATTCTGGACAAAAAGTGTTTTTATTCTCCACAACAGGTGACTGTGGTTATCCACTTGAGTCATGGCTAATGGTCCCCATGTTGTGAACCATCCAACTCTGCACAGGAGGTCTACAATAGAGCATGTGCAGCTACCAGAAACACCACAGAACATGTGTTTGGTGTATTGGAAGCCAGATTCAGATGTCTGGACACATTCTGGGGCATACCACTCAATTGTCCAGAATTCTGCAGAATGTCTAGATTATTGCCTCATATTTTGGCTTGCTTCTCCAAATGTTGTGGTTATCTGGCAAATGATTGAGGAACAAAGTCAGAAAATAATGTAGAAGTTTGAGTTTTAGACCTCATAACCTTTATACAATTCATTATAATACAAAACCTGTTATTCTATCAACTTTCTAAGTGTGTAAGAGCACTATTTAAAAATTGTCCCTATTTTTGGATCTTTGTCTCCCCCATTATTTATGGCTAGGTCCAGATTCCTTGCTTTAAGTGTTTTTAGAGGTATGTTCAGGAGTGCACTGCAATACACACCTGAAAAGGCATCACAGTTGATAACGGTGTGCGCCATGCTGCACAACATGCTAACCAGAGCACATGGAGCTCTTCCAGCTGTAGGTGTGGGTGAACTACCCCACCCAAATGACTGAAGAAAATGGGGCAGTAGTTGAACTCTTTGCCGGTTGGATCACAGACAATGATTCTCAATGGCCATTGGTGGTTCTGCAGATAGGTGGCCTGCCTCTCCTAGGGTGTAATCTGTTGAGCACAGTCAGGAACTCAGAATTCTGCTGGTAGTATGACACTGTTACAGTACTTTAGAGGTCAGGGTTTCCACAGACTATTCCACAGCTAGCAGGCTCTCATTCTGAATGGCCAATGTATCCATAATCCCATCTTGTGTGTGCTCTTGTCCTTCATGCATGACACATAGCTGGTGTGCCACATGATCTATGGCACAGACACTTAAATATACATCTGAACGATGCTGGTGTTCTGACCAATCTTTTGCCTGCAGCAGGAGGAGGACACCCTCTGACACCTGGCCATGTACAACATCTGCTCGCCTATGTCTACAGCAACACCCTCATTCTGGTTGTTGCATGGAACTGCCATCAACAGTGCTCTCAACTGCAGTATGTTGGTCAATGGCCTCGCCCTGTTCAACATCCACTGTGGCAGCATCCTCTGAATGGTTATACAACTGGACCACCACATCTGAGGCTACATCTGCTGCAACATCACTGTCAACCTCATGGACAGACTCTCCTTACAAAGTGCAGAAGCCATACTACCATGCTGAAACACATCTTAAACACAACCATGACTGCTGTGTGGGCTGCTAGATGATACAGATACTTTATGTGCTAAAAGACACAAAGACCCAGATCAGGACAATGTGGTAGTAAAATATGATGGCCATATGGCATATGCGCTTGTCGTTGTTGAATTGGATAATGTCCACTGATGTCATGCTCTGTTAAAATTAATTATAAGATGGCCTGAATGTAACCATAAAAACTTAAAATTTAAAAAAAAAGTCATGGATGTTTAGAAGCCATGTAGTTGAAACATTTGATGTCCTGAAGCGGTCATTTGCATATATTCTATGGGCCTTCACTACAGGATGTTTACGGTATCAAACAGTGAAAACTCTAGCTTGTCAGTGTTTTCCTTGCAGTTTTTACTGAATGGTTTACCTGTGTTCCCAGTTTTACCCTTTGATTTGATTATAACATTTCCTTCTTTTCAAGTTCTATCAGGAAATGACTATATACATTTTTTTTGTTTGTTTTCTTTGCAATGCCTTCTATTAGGGATGGCATGTAGTTGCCATACAGTTTACATTACTATTATAAGAAGAGTTTCTGGTTAATGTTTCTGAAATTGTAAACTATATATTTATGCAAATAATAGGATCATCTGTAGGTCTGATCCCTCACATCCAGAGGTGCCAGAAGCTGTTGAAGATTGGGGGGGGGGGGTGGAGGATGACAGGGGCACTTAGTGATCCAAAAAGGGCAATTTTTTAAACTATTTACTACTGCATCATAGGTTCACTTGGAGGACATTTTAAGGTTAGCCAATTTCCCTTTTGTTGCTTGAATTAACATTTCCTGATTGGTCTTACCCATCCCATGGCTGATAATTGTATATTAGCCCTATTGAGAATAACTGTGATCATACCATAGATAATTTGAGGAGACCATGTAAGGGATGCAGCATTTAGGAACTGCCTTTATCCATTAGTGGCATAAGGGGCAATCCTGGGGTTCATTTTCTATTAAGTTGCATTTGAATATGGATAGGGATGAGCTTTGTTTTACTTGAATGGATAGTCTCTTCTGAAACAGTAGTCTCCTCTGTGATATATATCCGTCTCTCTACACCATTCTGTTTAGATGCATGGACTGAGTATTTGTGATGCCATTTAACTTGCTGATGTTCATTAGGTCCATCACTATTGGGTCAGAAGATGCCTTGTATGCCAGACACAGTTCACTACCTAGCACTCTGTCGGATACAGAGTACAGTGATAAGGCTTAGAGGTGATCTGTGGAAGACCTATTGTTTAGGACTTGTATCCATTTAGTAAGGTATCTCTGTGGGCATTTCAGCTGTTGCATATGTCTGGACAGATACATGCCAAAGTGGGCATTATACAAAATAATTGACCTACTGACAGCTTCGTAAAAGGGGACAATAACATCTCTAGATCTAGTTGCAATCAATTTGATTAAAAGCTGTGCAATATAAAAAGACTTTTTTATGACACTGGACTCATGTTAGTCAAAAGTTAGGTCACTGTCCACAGAAGTTCCTGAATGCCAAACAACTGGGTCAGCTCTCAGGGGGTATTATCAGTTTGGTAGTTCCCTGGGGTAGACAACTTCTCAAAGATACGATAATGTATTTTTTGGAGTTTAGCTTCAGTTCATAATTCTGACACCAGTTATTGTTTGGGACAAACCTTCCTGCATGGTGGTCAAGTCATTTGGGGATTCAATAACTTGCAGTCTTCTCAAACTTAGTCAGCTAAAGCCCTTTGGTATTTGCTTTTACTTCCAAGAAGTAGATTCTAAACAAGAAAAGACTCAGCACCAAACCATGGGGACTCCAGTGGTGACTGGTCTCTTTGTAGAGGTAGCCTTGCCTGTTTTGATCTCCTACATTTTGGGAGTTAGTTGGCAGCCCAGCTAGTGATGTAAGGGTTTATTTCCAGTTTATCCAGCTTTTTACTATAACTGAGTAGGGGATTGTATCAAAAGGCTTGGCCAGGTCAAGGTAATGTGGCGTGAACTGTTTAGCTTCATCCATTGCTCTGGTGACAAGAGTCTTTCACACTCTTTCTCACTGATTCTTGCTCTAAGAGATTGAGAGAGCAGAGCATATGTTGGCTCTCCCTGATTTTGTGTAATATGTTGGTCTGTTCCTCCTAAGATTTGTGATTTTCTGGCAAATTTATGAGGATTACAAAATAATGATAGACATTTGAGTTACAGCCATCTAGACTTTATATCATTCAGAAAATGCATTCTAATGCAAAACCTGTTATTCTAGCAAATAAGCATATAAGAACAATGCTATACTAAAATTTGTCCCTGATTCTGGATTCAAGCTCAACCTGCTGCATTCTTTTCATTTCTTCAATTAAATAAATCAGAAGTGCACCAAAAACTGGGCAACTTAAAAATAACAATAATAATAATAAACAGCCTAAATGAAGGCCTGAAGTCAGCCAATAAACTTTAATAATTTTTTAGAAGCAAAAAACACAGTAAGAGCCATGTCGAAGTTATTTCAATTTCTTGCCTGCATTAAGTCTAATTTTATCACCCAAAAAGGCGGCTCGCACCAGTTGTAGGCAAACGTTTTATTCAAAACAGCAGTGGAGGCTTGTAAGCACTTTCATCCCAAGTTTAAAATGATACAGGAACTTCATCAGACAAGCTAAAAAGAGCTAAAACTGCATTTAAATAAAACAAGGCATATTACATAATTTCCCTCTTTGCAAACTTAAAGAGAAATCATGGTCATAACCAAAGGCTATGCTCCTGGATGCCAGATGTAAAAATGTTGCATATTATTACACAGTACAAACTTAAATTGCTAGTATAATGTTTAAAAACATATAATAAAGGCATATTAGAACATATTAAACGTTTCATAAATATATACATACAATTATACTGGTGCTTTAAAGGGCATAAAGTTAAGCACTCCGAAAATACAAGTTCCTATGAAAAAGTCACTTCAAATTAAAAAATGTGTCAACTTTTATTGTGCCCATTCAATTCTAACTAGTATACTTTCACATCTCTTAAATGTGTCATCATACTGAAACGGGCAAGACTAAAAATGAAAAATAAAATAAAACTGCACTAAATGCACTATGTTCAGGTCAGTGGATCTAGATGTAAACATGTGTATGCATGTATTCTAAGTTAATTCTAGGTTCATAGTCACATGAATTGTTATAAAGTAATAAACATCTACATATGGGAACAAAAGGATGTCTTATCTATTTAACGCCTTAAGCTTCAAAAGGCTAGATATAGGTAAGTGGTCATTTAAGCCTGGCCAATGTGTGGAATCTAAGCTGATCTGCCAAAATAATTCGGCTTTTTCTAACAGGTAAGGCCAGGCTCCTCCTCTAAAGGAAGGGGATATGGTGTCCAGCACAACAAACTTGAATTTGTAGTCAGTGTATTGATTAATGTGTTTTGCCAGAGCATTCACCATTTAATGGTCCCTAATATTTTGAAGGTGTTCGCCTACTCTACTTTTAAGTTTCCGCTCCATTTTGCTGATGTAAAAACATGGGCAAAACTGACAGAGGGCACAGTAAATACCTTGTCGGAATTACAGTTGAATTTGTCCTTAATCCTTAGTTTCATGTTGTTTATAGTAGTTTCATTTCCCTCTAATATGTAGGGGCAAAACTTACATGAACCACATTTGTACATGTAACCTGCCTTATGTGGTTTACCCTGGTGTTCTAATAGGGATTTCATGTTCTGCCCTTTACGGAAAACACAAGTGGGTTTGTTCCTCAAAATGGTTCTTGAGTTTGTTTCATTTGTTTGCAGTTTCCAGTTTTTTTCTAGGATGTTCTTAACAGAGTAGGTGTCAACTGAAAAAATAGTAAGAAAACAAGATTTAAGCAAGCTAGTGTCATTTGTCTCTTTTGTTCAAAGAACTACATTTGGGGTAGATTCAATCATTACACTCATTGTGGAATTAGGAATGGAATGATCACTATGGGGCACTTCTTTGTCCAGGAGAGGAGTAAAGTAGCCACTCTCTCGTTTAACCAGGACTTCATTTTTAATATTGTCAATTTTAACCTCTTCTGAGAAACATATTACACAAATTGTCACATTCATTCAAAAAGGCCCTTTTAATGAGGTCATTCTGGCAGCACTAACAAATTGGCCTTTCAGAACGCCCCTTTTCTGTGTAAAAGGGTGGCAGCTGGTAAAGGGTAAAAAACTGTTGGAATATGTACTTTTGCGATAGATCTCAGATGTGAATCTCTTGCTGACTATGTATTTTTTAAGTAATACATCTAAATAGGTTATTTGTGTCTCACTGATGGTGTGTGTACATTTTAAAAAAGAAGTTGAACTATTAATATATTCCAGAAAATGGTCAATCTGCTGTTTCGAACCACCCCAAAGAATAAAAATGTCACCCAGAAAATGAGTGTACGTGTGACAGAATGGAAAAAAATGGGGATTTAATAAGATGTTTTTTCTCCTATTGTAACATCACAATGTTGGCATACATACCCCCACACGCTGAGCCCATGGCCACACCTTCATTTTGGACATAATAGTTCTTATCAAATACAATGAAATTAGTTTTCAGAATTATGCCCATTAACTGTTCAAATGTGCTGGTTCTGTCCTGACTTATCCCTTTGTCTGTCAAGTATTCACAAAATCATTTTGTCCCCACATCATGTGGGATAATAGTATAAAGGTCCCTAACATCCACTGTGATAAATGTGTAATGCTCGTTAAACTGTACTGAACTGATTTTCTTCAAAAAGTCCAAAGAGTCAATGCAAAGTAGGGGTTCAGATTTTAAAATACCCTTAATTTCCAAATCTAGAAATTTTGCCAATGGTTGGGTAATAGAACCCCTAGCATTGACCATGGGGCATAAATGGGGTTGGTGTATGTCCTTGTGGATCTTAGGAATACCAAATATTGTTGGGGTAATCGGATAGTTGGCAGATAAGTATTGGTGTTCTTCCATGCTAATTAAGCCATCTATGAACAGATCTTGTAGGTGGCCACTAATCTTACGGTAAGCACCATTCAACTCATTTAAGGAACTGTGAGGATATGTAGGTGTATCCAAAATTCCTCTCATTTTTCTCACATAGTCATGCTTCCACATAAGGACAACACCACCCCCTTTATCTGGTTTCATTACTCTAAGGTTGGTGTTAGAAGCCAAATAGTCAAGTTCCATAATCTCTTCAGCACATAAATTATTTTAACTTTGTTCCTATTAGCATTTACACAGAGGGATCTGATATCCATCTCACACATTCGAATGTGTCAAGGGTGGGAAAAACTGGAGGGTTATAAGTGCTAGAAACCTTCAATGGGTGTATGCTGTTATCCACAACTTGGAATAGCAAGTTTAAATTAAGTTTTCTAACATATTGTTTTAAATCCACAACAGTATTCAGAACATTAGCAGACCTGTTGGGGTGAAGGTAAAGCCCTTAGACAGCACATTACATAAGTGTACATTAATGTCCACATCTGTGTAGTTATACACCCTAAAGTCGCCTTCTGTGTTCAAGTGAACTGATAAGATGGGTAACATAAATTTGCGTGTCCATTTCTGTGCAAGGAATTTGCTCAGACATTAATTCATCCCACGTCTCCCCCTCCATGCACTCCTATAGTGTCCCCTATTCCTTCCATTGTACCCTTGCTGGTGATTGTCCATTTGTTGTCTTGTTTGTTATGAGGCTTTCTGATTCTGCCGGTTCCTTATTCATTCAGATCTTCTCTGAGCGGGTTGGTCTTCCTCTAAAAAAGACTCGTCACCATTATTGTTAAAGTTATCCTGTCCAACAAAATTAACATCCAAATCCTGACAACTGGTGGTCCATTGTTTGGAGGTCCATTCCTGGGATGGAGCGGGTGGAGCTTTGCACAGTTGGAATTGTAGTCTTTTTCATCCCTTGCAATCTTTTTTATTTTCCTGTTCTTAATTGTGTTCATTTGCTCCTCAATGGAGTGAAACATACGAGTGTAATCAAACCTGCTGTTTGGAAACAAGGGGTCCTGTGTGATCTTTTTGTCAATTTTTTCTGCTTCTTGACCCAAAACGATGATTTGCTCATCATTATGTTTGATTACCATGTTCATGTAATCAAACCCAAAGTGATCAAAGAACTTAATTAGGTCTTTGTGAAAGGAAAAATTAGGTGTGAGCCCAGTTGGGTATCGCCAGATGCATACCCCTTTGGGCACTACTTTCTTCCTTATACATTCTCTGAAATAACTATTGTCCATTTGTAATTTTTTTATTTTCAGCAGGACTCTGTCAAATTGTGACAAGTTGTTAAAGAAAGAACAGTCCATGTCATCCTCTCTTCTCTCCACACTTAACGAGTATTTTTTATCCAGCCATTGAAATAAACAGTCTGTGCTACCATTTGTACCATTGGCGGCTATAGGTTCATAGGTTCATACTAGGCTATCTGCCCTAGGGCATTTATAAGCCTAGCCAGAGTGTGTGTGGCTTTCACCACCCCTTAGGATGAGAATACTATACCCATTAGTTTGCTGTGCCTCTGTCCAGCAGTGATACAGAGATGATTCCCGGGGTAAACCTACGATCTCCCATCCACTCGTCAAGATTTCTCTTGAACAGAGTCAGTGAGGGGCTCTGCCTCACATGGACTGGGATTCTGTTCCATAGTGTAGGGAGTCTCTGGGTGATGAATCTGTCCCTCCAGCACGTCCTATTTATATCCGTGTTGAGGTTTAAGTCTCTTGCTCGTGGCTCTGGTGGATTTGGATTTTTTTGAGGTGGAGCATGTCCATTAATTCCAGGTTGGACATGGCCTTGTATGTCAGGCACAGATCACCTCTGAGCAGACGGTATGCGACTGAATAGAGCTGGAGTTTCTTCAGTCGGGCATCGTATGACATATGTTTGAGCCCCTTTATCCTTTTGGTGAGGAACTTTTGAGGTCTTTCCAACTGCTGCAGGTGTCGGGTAAGGTACATTCGAATGGGGCGTTGTACTCAATCATTGGTCTGATAAGTGAAGAGTACAGGGTACAATGACCTCTCCTGATCTGGATGTGAATCCCTTCATGATCAGGTGGGCAATGTAGAAGGTCTTCCTAACCACTTTGGCAATGTGAGTGTCAAAAGAGAGGTTACTGTCAACTTGGGTCCCCAGGTCCCTGATAACTTCTTCCATGTTTAATGGATTACCACCTATGTGGTAATTAGGGGTTACCTTGTTTTTCCCAAAGGGTATGACTATACATTTTTTGGCATTTAGCTTAAGGCCATGGCTCTGTCACCAGTTATCCATTTCTATGAGACCTTTCTGGAGGATGTCTGTGTCTGATGGAGTGTCAATTATGGTGCCCAGTTTGCAGTCATCTGCAAATTTTGTCAGCCACAATCCCCTATGTTTGCCTGCACTTCAGAAAAATAAATGCCGAACAAGAGGGGGCCAGGACTGAGCCCTGTGGGACACCGCTCGTGACCGGCTTAGAGTCTGACATGGCACCAGCAACTCTAACCCTGTGTGTTCTGTCCTTGAGCCAGTTTGCAATCCATCTTGTGACATATGGGTTTACATCTAAGCTGGTGAGCTTTTCTATGATGCCCGAGTGGGGTATTGTGTCGAATGCTTTTGCTAGGTCAAGGTAGGCTGTGTGAACTGCCTTACCCTCATCAATGGCCTTAGTGACTGTTTCAAAAGTCGACCAAGTTCAAGAGGCAGGATCTGCCCTTGACAAAGCCAAATTGGGTAGGATCCAGTGTCTGTAGGTCCCCAATGTCTTTATTTATGAGTTCCATTATGATCCTCTCCATAGCTTTGCAGACAAGGCTCGTCAAGCTTATGGGGCGGTAATTTCCAGGGTCCGTAGAAGCACCGCCTTTGTGGAGTGAGACCACAGATGCCGTACGCCATTCTTTGGGTACGTATCCTGTAGTAAGGCTAAGATTAAACAGCAGCCTTATGTGTGGGTTTAGTTCCTCATTGAGTTCGTGTAGCACACAGCCGGGGACACCGTCCAGTCCCATTGATGCTGTGTTTTTTGCTTTAGAGAGAGCAGCTCTCACCTGGGCATCTGAGATGTTTGGGGGGGCTAGACTCTGGTGGGATAGATATTTCTCCTTTTGGGGGAGAGGGAGGGGAGAAATTTGCACTGAACCTGTCTGCCAGTATGTTGGCAATGTCTGTGGGTTCAGTGATTTTTTTATCATTTTGGACTAATTCTGAGCATATCTGGGAGTTTCCACCCAGGTTTCTAACATAGCTAAAGAAGGCTTTATGATTGTCTTTTGTGTCATTAGCGGTTTTTCTCTCAAAGTTGGCCTTGGATGATTTTATGAGTGATCGTAGTTTTTTGCTAGTATTGATCAGAGATGCCTTCCCATTTAGGGATTTTGCTCTGTCATGTAGTAGCTTTCTCCTCTTGTTGTAGAGTTTGTTTATGGCTGGAGTCCACCAGACCGGGCGCCTGCCTTTGGTGGAAAAGGTCTTGATTTTATTAGGGATTGCTTGATCCATACATTCCTGGAGGTGCTCGTAGAAGACATTTGTAAGGGTTTCAGCAGCGTGGGTTGTGGTTTCCACTGGCTCGGGGCCTTGAAGGATACCACTCCAGTCTTAAGAAGTGTGAAGTTTGCTTTTGAGAAGTTCTTCACTGTGGTCTTTTCTGCTGGGGGTGGGGCCGGGATGTGGATCTCCAGTGAGATTAATTTATGGTCTGATCTCACCAATGAGGGATATACTTCCGGTGTGGAGCATTTTGTCCCCATGTTTGTGATGATCAGGTCTAGTATATTTTCTCCTCTTGTGGGAATGGTGACTAGTTGTTCCATAGCATTTGAGTTTATGAACTCAAGGAACCTTTGGGCTAGGGTGTTGGGGCTTGAGTAATGTTCCCAGTCTATGTTTGGGTAGTTGAAGTCACCCAATATGATGGTGTTTGGAGAGACATTTATACTCTCCAGTGTCTTCAGGAAGGCTGTGTGGGTTTCCTGAGTTTGAGAAGGTGGTCTGTAGCATGTTACAAACTGTAGGGCAGTTTTACCTATGGTTAATTGCACCTGGATGGTCTCCGATGCTTCGTGCGTTGCCACTAACCTAGAGGTGTGGGTATCCTTTATGAATATGGATACTCCCCCTCCTTTTGTAGTTCGGTCCAGATTTTGGGGCCGGAACGCATGATATGAGGTATAACCTGATAGTGCTGGGGTGCTCTCAGGAGGTATCCACCAATGAGGGATATACTTCCGGTGTGGAGCATTTTGTCCCCATGTTTGTGATGATCAGGTCTAGTATATTTTCTCCTCTTGTGGGAATGGTGACTAGTTGTTCCATAGCATTTGAGTTTATGAACTCAAGGAACCTTTGGGCTAGGGTGTTGGGGCTTGAGTAATGTTCCCGGTCTATGTTTGGGTAGTTGAAGTCACCCAATATGATGGTGTTTGGAGAGACATTTATACTCTCCAGTGTCTTCAGGAAGGCTGTGTGGGTTTCCTGAGTTTGAGAAGGTGGTCTGTAGCATGTTACAAACTGTAGGGCAGTTTTACCTATGGTTAATTGCACCTGGATGGTCTCCGATGTTTCGTGCGTTGCCACTAACCTGGAGGTGTGGGTATCCTTTGTGAATATGGATACTCCCCCTCCTTTTGTAGTTCGGTCCGGATTTTGGGGCCGGAACGCATGATATGAGGTATAACCTGATCGTGCTGGGGTGCTCTCAGGAGCCTTGAACCAGGTTTCAGTCACAGCACAAACATCGATGTTCTCCATACTGAGGAGGGCTTCAAGGGCGTGCATCTTGAGGTTTAGACTTCTGGCATTGAGCAGTATTACCCTTAGTTTTTCTCCATTTTTGTTTTCTAGGGCGGTAGGTTTATCATTTGAGCCTTGCCTAAAAAAAGCACTATGGGAGTGGCAAGAGCCTTTGCCAATATCCGGAAGCCCAGGGGTGACAGGTGCAAGCCGTCCCTTGCGAAGCAGCGTGGCTTGTCAAGCATGTCATCCCAGGCAGACAGACATTGGATCCCCTTAGAATGACACCAGTAATTAAGCCAATTATTAAAGCTGATCATTTTGTCTCTGTATTGTGGCATCATTCTTGGTGAGGGTAGGATACTGCTCAGGGTCAGGGTCATACCGGCCTGGGCTACATAATCTGAGAGCTCCTCTATGTCTCTTTTCATGTAGTCCAGGGAGGTACGTCTCAGGTCGTTCACACCGGCATGGACAATGACTGAGTCATACTTGTACTTGCTGTGGAGTGACCTGAGTGCTTGTGTTATGTGGCGGATTCTAGCGCCTGACAGGCAGCTAACTGTGATCTTTTCCTTGTTCAGTCTGGTGAGTGGGACGTCAGTGTGTCTGACTATGGAGTCACCTATAACAAGTGTGTCTGGCATTGTGTTTGGCCTTAAGGGCTGTGACTGTTTAGCACACATACTTTGAGAACTATGTGTTGCATGTCTTATGTCTTGAGGTGGCAGTTGCTTGGGTGTCTGCTTTAGAGGCCTCTGTAGTTTTGGTAGATTTTTGATCAGTGCCTCCGAGTATGTCTTTGTGTGTTTATGTGTTTGTTTTGCAGTTGTGATAGTTCTATGTGAAACTGGGTTTGTGGTGTGCGTGGTTTCCTTCTCCTCCTGTCTGGTCTTGCCAGTCCTGAGTTGAGAGAGCTCAGCCTCCAGTTTGGCTATATAGTTGCATCTCTCACATGTATTTGTGTTTTGTGGGAGAAGGAGTGGGTTGTCTGTGTACATGAGGCAATTGTAACATTGCCTCAAGATGCCCAGATTCACCAGCTGAACAGGAGAGGACGCTAGCAACTGAGCCTTCGACATGCTAGAAAAAGTGAAAAAGTTTGCTGTGTAACTGAGTCAGAAGGGACCTATAGGGAAATGGGTACTCAAGGGGATTCTAGGCTAATGTAGTACTTTGTTTAGTATACAAGTACTTTACCTATATAAAAATGCTTTAGGAGCAAGTGCTGAGCTATTGAGATAGAGAATAGACTGTTTAGATTGCAAGTAGAGAAGTTCTAAGGGAAAAATTGAAGAGCAGACTTTACGGAGCCAGAAATAGTTTAACCTTGTTTAACCGGCACTGCCCGATGGTGCTCTATGGGCAACTCCGCGCTAAATCACGCCAAAGCGCGCTAAAGCGGGCTTTATAGCAGGGGATTTAAAAGACCTAGGAATTGACCCAAAATGGCCAATAGACTACAAGTTTCTGGCTGGAACCACTGCTCTAGGGACAAATAGGCTGCTCAGTGCTCCCCACTCCCACTGGTGAAAAAAGAAGCTTCCCTTTATCCAAATAAGGATATGGAATAGCACAGGAACCAAGCCAAAGCCCAGAGATCAGCAAACTCTGAAGACTGGACTATTCTAGTTCAGTAAGGTGGGAAAACAAGATTTTTTTTTTTTTACAGAAAACAGAGGAAAAACAGACAGTAAATGCTATAAATGCTTTTAAACGGCTAGCGCACTTGAGTGTGTTAGCCTACAGGTAAAATTAAGCAACAAATAACTTTTTTAAAAGTGCAAAACAGTTAATCAACACAAAAACAGTTTAAATAGAATGCAGAGCTGTATAAACAGGCGAAAATGCAGTCGCTAAGCAGTAAATAATCAAAAAGCCAGAAAAAAATACTTAAATCAGGAAAAAGTCACTCTTTTGCTCTCTGCTGCTTGTAGAACTCTGCAGGACACCACGAGGAGCTGTGCTGAGTTGAATACAAGCGAAAAAGCGCGCTAAAGCGGGCTTTATTACAGGGGGCTGAAAAGAGCTAGGAATTGACCCAAAATGGCCAATAGACTACAAGTTTCTGGCTGGAACCACTCCTCTAGGGACAAACAGGCCGCTCAGTGATCCCCACTCCCACTGGTGAACAAAGACGCTTCCTTTTATCCAAATAAGGATATGGAATAGCACAGGAACCAAGACAAAGCCCAGAGGTCAGCAAACTCTGAAGACTGAACTATTCTAGTTCAGTAAGGCAGGAAAACAAGATTTTTTTTTTGTTTTTTTGTTTTTTTCTTTTTTGCAGAAAACAGAAGAAAAACAGACAGTAAATGCTATAAATGCTTTTAAACGGCTAGCACACTTGAGTGTGTTAGCCTACAAGTAAAATTAAGCAACAAATAACTTTTTTAAAAGTGCAAAACAGTTAATCAACACAAAAACAGTTTAAATAGAATGCAGAGCTGTATAAACAGGCGGAAAAGCAGTCGCTAAGCAGTAAATAATCAAAAAGCCAGAAAAAAATACTTAAATCAGGTAAAAGTCACTCTTTTGCTCTCTGCTGCTTGTAGAACTCTGCAGTACACCACGAGGAGCTGTGCTGAGTTGAATACAAAAAGCTGGCTAAAGCGGGCTTTATTACAGAGGGCTGAAAAGAGCTAGGAATTGACCCAAAATGGCCAATAGACTACAAGTTTCTGGCTGGAAACCACTCCTCTAGGGACAAATAGGCCGCTCAGTGCTCCCCACTCCCACTGGTGAACAAAGACGCTTCCTTTTATCCAAATAAGGATATGGAATAGCACAGGAACCAAGACAAAGCCCAGAGATCAGCAAACTCTGAAGACTGGACTATTCTAGTTCAGTAAGGCGGGAAAAACAAGATTTTTTTTCTTTCTTTTTTGCAGAAAACAGAGGAAAAACAGACAGTAAATGCTATAAATGCTTTTAAGCGGCTAGCGCACTTGAGTGTGTTAGCCTACAGGTAAAATTAAGCAACAACTAACTTTTTAAAAGTGCAAAACAGTTAATCAACACAAAAACAGTTTAAATAGAATGCAGAGCTGTATAAACAGGCTAAAATGCAGTCGCTAAGCAGTAAATAATCAAAAAAACAGAAAAAAATACTTAAATCAGTTATAGCAAATACAGTTATAACAAATGCTCTGAAATATACTGTATGTTTCCAAAATGTTTGAGAAGGACAGTCAGAACACAAGAAGGTTCAGGCGAAAGAGAAAAAAAAATGTTTATATTTATTGTTTATTATTTATATTGTTGTCACCAATGTTATTTTGAGAAAAAGAACCACTGACCTGTGAACTTGTATGTGGTAAACCAGAAACTGAAGCCCTTTGAAGATGCAGTCCACTCGTGCCGGCCAGACTCGTCTGCAACTCAGATGAAGCAAAAATGCTCGGCACAGGGTGAACAGTTAACTGTGAAAGTGCAGAATGCTCTAAAAGATCTATGCAGTTCATTAGCCTCTGAATTACAACTAAGTCCCCAACAGAAGCTGTAGTGTCATTTGTTGAAGACATTTCCTCCAAATTTTCCATTTAAAAAGAATCCAAGCAAAGGCAGCAAGCCTAATCCAACCTGCTAATCTGGTGAGTTCAAAAGAACACACTCCAAACGCCAGAAAAGTAAACAAACCAATACATCCATAAAGATGGCTCGCACCAGTTGCAAGCAGATGTTTTATTCAAAACAGCAATGAAAGCTTGTAAGCGCTTTCGGTCCAGGTTTAAGACAATACAGGAACTTCATCAGACAAGTTAAAAAGAGCTAAAACTACATTTAAATAAAGCAAGGCATATTACATCATTTCCTCTTTGCAAACTTAAAGGGAAATCATGCTCATAACCAAATGCTATGGTCCTGGATACCAGATGTAAAAATGTTACATATTATTACACAGTACAAATTTAAATTGCTAGTGTCCTGACTTATCCCTTTGTCTGTCAAGTATTCACAAAATCATTTTGTCCCCACATCATGTGGGATAACAGTATAAAGGTCCCTAACATCCACTGTGATAAATGTGTAATGCTCGTTAAATTATACTGAATTGATTTTCTTCAAAAAGTCCCAAGAGTCAATGCAAAGTAGGGGTTCAGATTTTAAAATACCATTAATTTCCAAATCTAGAAATTTTGCCAATGGTTGGGTAATAGAACCCCTAGCATCGACAATGTGGCATAAAGGGGGTTGGTGTATGTCCTTGTGGATCTTAGGAATACCAAATATTGTTGGGGTAATCAGATAGTTGGCAGATAAGTATTGGTGTTCTTCCATGCTAATTAAGCCATCTATGAACAGATCTTGTAGGTTGCCACTAATCTTACGGTAAGCACCATTCAACTCATTTAAGGAACTGTGAGGATATGTAGGTGTATCCAAAATTCCTCTCATTTTTCTCACATAGTCATGCTTCCACATAAGGACAACACCACCCCCCTTTATCTGGTTTCATTACTCTAAGGTTGGTGTTAGAAGCCAAATAGTCAAGTTCCATAATCTCTTCAGCACATAAATTATTTTAACTTTGTTCTTATTAGCATTTACACAGAGGGATCTGATATCCATCTCACACACACATTCGAATGTGTCAAGGGTTGGAAAAACTGGAGGGTTATAAGTGCTAGAAACCTTCAATGGGTGTATGCTGTTATCCACACCTTGGAATAGCAAGTTTAAATTAAGTTTTCTAACATATTGTTTTAAATCCACAACAGTATTCACAACATTAACAGACCTGTTGGGGTGAAGGTAAAGCCCTTAGACAGCACATTACATAAGTGTACATTAATGTCCACATCTGTGTAGTTATACATCCTAAAGTCGCCTTCTGTGTTCAAGTGAACTGATAAGATGGGTAACATAAATTTGCGTGTCCATTTCTGTGCAAGGAATTTGCTCAGACATTAATTCCTCCCACTTCTCCCCCTCCATGCACTCCTATAGTGTCCCCTATTCTTTCCATTGTACCCTTGCTGGTGATTGTCCATTTGTTGTCTTGTTTGTCATGAGGCTTTCTGATTCTGCCGGTTCTTTATTCATTCAGATCTTCTCAGAGCGGGTTGATCTTCCTCTAAAAAAGACTTGTCACCATTATTGTTAAAGTTATCCTGTCCACCAAAATTAACATCCAAATCCTGACTATTGGTGGTCCATTGTTTGGAGGTCCATTCCTGAGAGGGAGGGGGTGGGGCTATGCACAGTTGGAATTGTAGTCTTTTTCATCCCTTGCAATGTTTTTTATTTTCCTGTTCTTAATTGTGTTCATTTTGCTCCTCGATGGAGTGAAACATACGAGTGTAATCAAACCTGCTGGTTGGAAACAAGGGGTCCAGTGTGATCTTTTTGTCAATTTTTTCTGCTTCTTGACCCAAAATGATGATTTGCTCATCATTATGTTTGAATACCATGTTCATGTAATCAAACCCAAAGTGATCAAAGAACTTAATTAGGTCTTTGTGAAAGGAAAAATTAGGTGTGAGCCCAGTTGGGTATCGCCAGATGCATAGCCCTTTGGGCACTACTTTCTTCCTCATACACTCTCTGAAATAACTATTGTCCATTTGTAATTTTTTTATTTTCAGCAGGACTCTGTCAAATTGTGACAAGTTGTTAAAGAAAGAACAGTCCATGTCATCCTCTCTTCTCTCCACACTTAATGAGTATTTTTTATCCAGCCATTGAAATAAACAGTCTGTGCTACCATTTGCACCATTGGCGGCTATATTGTTGTCACCAATGTTATTTTGAGAAAAAGAACCACTGACCTGTGAACTTGTATGTGGTAAACCAGAAACTGAAGCCCTTTGAAGGTGCAGTCCACTTGTGCCGGCCAGACTCGTCTGCAACTCAGGTGAAGCAAAAATGCTCGGCACAGGGTGAACAGTTAACTGTGAAAGTGCAGAATGCTCTAAAAGATCTATGCAGTCTATTAGCCTCTGAATTACAACTAAGTCCCCAACAGAAGCTGTAGTGTCATTTGTTGAAGACATTTCCTCCAAATTTTCCATTTAAAAAGAATCCAAGCAAAGGCAGCAAGCCTAATCCAACCTGCTAATCTGGTGAGTTCAAAAGAACACACTCCAAATGCCAGAAAGGTAAACAAACCAATAAATCCAAAAAGAGGGCTGGCACCAGTTGCAAGCAAATGTTTTATTCAAAACAGCAATGAAAGCTTGTAAGCACTTTCGGTCCAGGTTTAAGACAATACAGGAACTTCATCAGACAAGTTAAAAAGAGCTAAAACTGCATTTAAATAAAGCAAGGCATATTACATCATTTCCTCTTTGCAAACTTAAAGGGAATTCATGCTCATAACCAAATGCTATGGTCCTGGATACCAGATGTAAAAATGTTACATATTATTACACAGTACAAATTTAAATTGCTAGTGTTCTGACTTATCCCTTTGTCTGTCAAGTATTCACAAAATTGTTTTGTCCCCACATCATGTGGGATAACAGTATAAAGGTCCTTAACATCCACTGTGATAAATGTGTAATTCTCGTTAAACTGTACTGAATTGATTTTTTTCAAAAAGTCCCAAGAGTCAATGCAAAGTAGGGGTTAAGATTTTAAAATACCCTTAATTTCCAAATCTAGAAATTTTGCCAATGTTGGGTAATAGAACCCCTAGCATCAATAATGGGGCATAAAGGGGGTTGGTGTATGTCCTTGTGGATCTTAAGAATACCAAATATTGTTCGGGTAATCGGATAGTTGGCAGATAAGTATTGGTGTTCTTCCATGCTAATTAAGCCATCTATGAACAGATCATGTAGGTGGCCACTAATCTTACGGTAAGCACCATTCAACTCATTTAAGGAACTGTGAGGATATGTAGGTGTATCCAAAATTTCTCTCATTTTTCTCACATAGTTATGCTTCCACATAAGGACAACACCACCCCCTTTATCTGGTTTCATTACTCTAAGTTTGGTGTTAGAAGCCAAATAGTCAAGTTCCATAATCTCTTCAGCACATAAATTATTTTTAACTTTGTTCCTATTAGCATTTACACAGTGGGATCTGATTTCCAGCTCACACACACATTCGAATGTGTCCAGGGTGGGAAAACATATAATAAAGTCATATTAGAACATATTAAATGTTTCATAAATATATATATATATACAATTATACTGGTGCTTCAAAGGGCATAAAATTAAGTACTCAGAACATACAAGTTCCTATGAAAAAGTCACTTCAAATTACAAAATGTGGCAACATTTATCATACCCATTCAATTCTAACTACTATACTTTCACATATCTTAAGTGTGTCATCATACTGAAATGAGCAAGACTAAAAATTAAAAATAAAATAAAACTGCACTAAATGCACTATGTTCAGGTCAGTGGATCTAGATGTAAACATGTGTATGCATGTATTCTAAGTTAATTCTAGGTTCAAAGTCACATGAATTGTTATAAAGTAATGAACATCTACATATGGGAACAAAAGGATGTCTTAGCTATTTAACGCCTTAAGCTTCAAAAGGCTAGATATAGGTAAGTGGTCATTTAATCCAGACACCACGTCTCGCTCGCACAGCATGCACAGCCAAACCAAACGAACAAAACACTAGGGGCTAGCATATACAGTCCAAAATTTTATTGTAATAGCTAATAAGGACATATAAATGCCCATAAATTATTCCAATATCAAACCGGTTTCGGCAGATGCCTTCTTCAGTGAAAATTAGTCATTCAAATAAGCACAAGACTTCATGAATATTTATATAGTGCCCCAGCCAATGGCCATCAATGGTATGATCCATACCCCTGTTTATTAACAGATTGTAAAAACCAAAATCCTTAGAGGACAACATTTTAATGCTAATAGTGCTGAGGCTTACAAAAATACATCATATTTGTACATGGATGTTGTTTAAAATTTAGAACAAATAATTTGTCTATTAATCAAATCATAATGAACTTTAA
Organism: Protopterus annectens; assembly: GCF_019279795.1. Lineage (NCBI taxonomy): Eukaryota > Metazoa > Chordata > Ceratodontiformes > Protopteridae > Protopterus > Protopterus annectens. The sequence continues at coordinate 1,854,556,354 of NC_056728.1, forward strand.
CAAAAGAAAATAATGCCCTGCGTATTCATGGTATAAATACCATTACATATAGTAATACACCCAGCCAAAATGTTAAGGCATACTCATCCAGGTAAATAATATATATATTTTTTGTTTTTTATATATAGGAAATAACCATATGAGCCAAGTATAAAAATTATTGTGTGTATAAAACATATACTTATCATAAATGGTGATTTAGACCAGGTGGAAACAAGGCTCCCAAATGGATAATCCAATATTTTTCCTTATGACTCAGTATGTTTTGCCATCCCTGTTGATTGTTCCTGTTACCCGTGATTCTATCAATAACCATAAACATAAACTTAGCCGTTGGGTGTTTGATGGTATGTTGATATAAAGCATTGGTAGGTTTTGCATTCCTAATATCACTTCTATGTTCCCTTATTCTTATTCTTAGTGAGCGTGAAGTTTTACCCACATAAAATGCAGAGCACTGACATGTAGCCAAATATATAACCCAACTACTGGAACAGTTGGCAAATATCCTAAGATTATAAACCTTATTGGTGTTAACACTGGAAAATTGCTTCAACTTGTTCACCTGGTTACATGAGGAACAATGACCACAAGGGAAAGTGCCCAAAAGTTCATCCCCTGCTATGGTCAATTGTTTATATTTGGCCCCTTCACTTTCCTTCTGTTTATAGTGGGAAAACAAAGATCCTAAGGTTCTACCCCTCCAATAAGAAAACTGGCATTTAGTACCTAGGATATCCCGAAGAAAGTGATTGGCCATCAGAATGTTCCAATTGTCATTCCTAACATCTCTTATCACCTGATGATTCCTACCGAATGTAGTAACAAACCTAACGGTTGTGTCTTTTGAATTCGATGTATGGTCCCTATATTGCAGCAATGTATCCCTGCATTGTTTGTCAGAGCATGCACTGGCGGATATGATATCCATTGGACGATACCCCCTATCCAAAAATCTGTTTTCCAAATCGACTTTAGCATCCTCATAATCAATAATAGAGGAGCTAATACGTTTAATTCTAAGAAACTGAGATTTGGGGATATTGCGGATGGTGTGGCGTGGATGCATGCTAGAAGCATGAAGTAATGTGTTTTATTGTGGATATTTGCGGTAGATTTTAGTACTCAAAGTATCATCATCATTACGATAAATGGTAACATCCAGAAAGTTGATGGTTTGTAGATGGAATGTAACAGTAAACTCAATTCCCCAGATGTTACTATTGAGGTACTCCACAAATTCCTGCAAATATACTGAGTCAGCACGCCACACCATCCAGCAGTCATCCAGATATCTCCTCCAGATATCAATCTCAACCAAGTAGATGTTATGTATTGGGTTGTATATAAGGCATTCCTCGAGGTAGGCTTGAGATAGGATGTTTCTGTACATGTTTAATGAGGAAAGGGTACCAATACGAGTTGTTTGGGCTATATATTGATTATTTACTGAGATTGTGGATGTGGTTTACGTTCACAAAACAGTTTCCATATAGGTTATTTATTTAACCCAATATGTTAAATCAATATATAATATCTATGTATCATATTATGTTGAATAGCTAGGATATACATGTATAGGGGTCTGGGAGATTTTATTTGGAGCTCTCCCTTCCTTCCATCTAAGTTATGTGCATTATTTGATAGAATACTAATTGTGTGCTATTCTATATACTAGGGTAGGTGTAAAAACTGGAGTCGCTTGACATTGTTAAAGTGTTAACATACTATTGTGACCTATGTATAACATTTACGCATTTTCTAGATATGATACATATGTTGGGCTGATCTTTTGGGATGGTTGTGCTTTTGTACATGTATAAGGAGGAAAGGGCACCAATATGAGTCGTTTGGGCTATATATTGATTATATACTGATATTGTGGATACGATTTGAGTTCACAAACCAATCTTCACGCAGGTTATATATCTTTAACTTAACATGTCAAACCAATGTATAATATCCATGTATGTTTTGAAATATTTATGTGATATATATGCATATGGGTCAGTGCGATTCTATTTGGAACTTTTCCTTTGAAATGTTTGTTTCTCATGTACAGCATATTGTTCTGAAGTTTTGGTAAAGTACATGATATAATATATTAAGGTTATCTAGGTTATTTGTCCCATTTATTGGGCTTTATCTAAAGGAACATCTTTGAGAGAGTTAAGCTTGGACTGTCTTTTGAAGTTTTAGATTTCCGTAGGGCGATTATTGTGATGCCCCTTTTGGTACTAATTGCTTATATGGTATACAGCCTGTTTGTACTTGGCCTAATTATTGATATTAGGCATACAGTTAGTTGGCCCATTACCATTGGCACCATTACTATTGGATCAGATTATATATAATACTTTTGGGTGCTTTCTACATGGATGCGCCAAGTAGTTATTGGATTTGGTAAATATATATTATTTTTCTATGAAACTGTGCCTTTGGTACAAACTACAGTTCTGTACATGTTATTCCTATCTATAGTGATAGGTAACATACATTTGGGTGAATAACATTCTACTTATAGCAATACATATTAAAGTGGTAGATATAGGCCAACTATATGAATAACAAGTAAAATTATGCTTTACTGACCCAATGGACTACATGACTAATTAATCAGTAAGTCAAGGAGGTCAGGAGTACTACTACTTTTAAATATCAGGACTTAGGTATATTGGTATAATGGTATATCATTAGGATACACAATTTACTGAAGTATTATTAATATTGGTGTAAGACTGTCCTGTATGCGATAGATTTATTTGCAAGTAGTTTTGGTGACATACTGCTGCCTTTCATTCTAATATACATCCTATTGGTCATTTTCTGTATCTGCTCCTAGTTTTGTTCCCTTTTTTATATATATTTTTTTGATATATTTCTACGTAGTGTTTATGAGTGGTTGATCTCTTTGGACAAACTGACCACAATCACTAAGTATCTAGGATATTCTATGATGGATTTGGACAATATATTGGACGGGCTGTGTGCTGATCGGGACGATATCAGGGTTTTTGGAGTTGATTCAGTCCCAAGCAACACCCTAGGTCAACACAATGGTAATATATCTGATGGGTGTGAATTAGCCTTTCAAAGTTTGGAAAAGGGCCTAAAAGGGCTAAGAGCAAACATATGGCATCTTAGATTATTTAGGGCCTATTTGCATAAAAATATGACCCCAGGGGCTTCAGATAAGCTTCGACCTATGGTCAGCAGATCTGAACAGAGGTTGACCAATGAATGGAATCAGGCATTACAGGAGTGTTCTATGACATTTGTTAAAATTTTGACTTCTTATTACGAGCAGATCATTGATACAAATGTATTGGAAGTCAAAACTTTGAGTGGGGAGTGTAAAAAATTTCACTCTGCAAACAACTATCAGAATTTGGTGGTCACTTTGTCCAAGGAACTAACCACATATGATAGGATGATTAAGGATAGAAAGATTAAAAAATTTAATCGTGACATCATGGATTATAATAAAGGACATCCTTTTGAAATCCAAAGATCAGTGAGATTTCAGGACTCAGGTCCTGGAATAACTAGGGGCAGAACCAGAAAGAGACCTAGGTCTATACTTAAACACAGTGACAAGTCTTACACCAGTACTTCAGGGGAGGAGTCCTCGTATACCGATAGTGAGGGCACATCTTTGGCTGATTCACCTTTAAAGAAAAAACTAATACCAATATCCCTTTAGAAGGGGCAGAAAGAACAGAGGGGGGTGGAAACATATCAATTGGAATAGGGACAGAATCCATGGCAGGATTGATTCAAACTCTATTGAAACAATAGCAACCAACTGTAATAATGTTCTAAATTTGTCTAATATTATACTAACAGATGACCAACAAAAACTACTCAATAAAGGATTGGGATTTGTACCCAGTTTCTTTTCTGACCAATATAAGATTGCGCAAGATGTTTTGGATTTTTGTCGGTGTCTTAACTTAAAAATATTTTTTTCAGATCAAAACACTGTAAATTCTCAAAGATCAGCTGACTTTAGATTTCATAAATCAGCATTCCAACCACCTATGAATAAAAATGTGTGCATTTTTCAACAAGCTGTATTAAGGGACTTACATTTTCCACATTTTGAATCTCATATTTTACAGGATAATATTAATATGTCTGAGAAAAAGGCCCTAACTAAACTCAAGGATAATCACTATATAGCTATACTCCCAGCAGATAAGGGAGGGGCAGTGGTTATTTTGAATATGGACTACTACATTCAGGAAGGGCTTAGACAACTATCAGATTCTGGATGATATATGCATATGGGAATTGATCCCACATTAAAATTTAAAAAAGAGATTGATGTATTCCTTGATTCAGCTGTGGAAGAAGGCATTATAACATCCAATACAGCTCAACATCTTAGGGTAAGTGACCCTTCTAAACAAATTTTGTATTTACTTCCTAAAATATACAAATCTATTACTTACCCGCCGGGGAGGCCCATAGTATCGGGTATCGGCTCACTTACTGAACCTCTTTCAGTATCTCTTACTCAGTAACTTAAACCATTACTTAAACAAGTTAGGGCCAGGATACAGGATACCACGCAATTCTTAAAAATTATTGAGGACACACAATTAGAACCTCATTGGCTTATGTGTACACTTTACGTTCGGTCCTTATATACGAGTATACCACATTGGGCTGGGTTGCAGGGTCTGCAATATTGGTTGGAGAAAACTGAGCTGTACCCGCCGGGTTTTAATACACTCATTATCTGTATGTCCAAGCATGTGCTGACTAAAAATGTTTTTTACTTCCAAGGGGATTGTTATTGGCAACTCCGGGGTACGGCCATGGGGGCATCTTTTGCGCCCATCTATGCCGATCTTTTTATGGCCTACCTTGAGGAATGCCTTATATACAATCCAATGCATAACATCTACTTGGTTGAGATTGATATCTGGCGGAGATATCTGGACAACTGCTGGATGGTGTGGCGTGCTGACTCAGTATATTTGCAGGAATTTGTGGAGTACCTCAATAGTAACATCTGGGGAATTGAGTTTACTGTTAAATTCCATCTACAAACCATCAACTTTCTGGATGTTACCATTTATCGTAATGATGATGATACTTTGAGTACTAAAATCTACCGCAAATATCCACAATACAACACATTACTTCATGCTTCTAGCATGCATCAACGCCACACCATCCGCAATATCCCCAAATCTCAGTTTCTTAGAATTAAACGTATTAGCTCCTCTATTATTGATTATGAGGAGGCTAAAGTCGATTTGGAAAACAGATTTTTGGATAGGGGGTATCGTCCAATGGATATCATATCCGCTAGTGCATGCTCTGACAAACAATGCAGGGATACATTGCTGCAATATAGGGACCATACATCAAATTCAAAAGACACAACCATTAGGTTTGTTACTACATTCGGTAGGAATCATCAGGTGATAAGAGATGTTATGAATGACAATTGGAACATTCTGATGGCCAATCACTTTCTTCGGGATATCCTGGGTACTAAATGCCAGTTTTCTTATAGGAGGGGTAGAACCTTAGGATCTTTGTTTTCCCACTATAAACAGAAGGAAAGTGGAGGGGCCAAATATAAACAATTGACCATAGCAGGGGATGAACTTTTGGGCACTTTCCCTTATGGTCATTGTTCCTCATGTAACCAGGTGAACAAGTTGAAGCAATTTTACAGTGTTAACACCAGTAAGGTTTATAATCTTAGGATATTTGCCAACTGTTCCAGTAGTTGGGTTATATATTTGGCTACATGTCAGTGCTCTGCATTTTATGTGGGTAAAACTTCACGCTCACTAAGAATAAGAATAGGGGAACATAGAAGTGATATTAGGAATGCAAAACCTACCAGTGCTTTATATCAACATACCATCAAACACCCAACAGCTAAGTTTATGTTTATGGTTATTGACAGAATCATGGGTAACAGGAACAATCAACAGGGATGGCAAAACATACTGAGTCATAAGGAAAAATATTGGATTAGCCATTTGGGAGCTTTGTTTCCACCTGGTCTAAATGACCATTTATGATAAGTATATGTTTTATACACACAATAATTTTTATACTTGGCTCATATGGTTATTTCCTATATATAAAAAACAAAAAATATATATATTATTTACCTGGATGAGTATGCCTTAACATTTTGGCTGGGTGTATTACTATATATAATGGTATTTATACCATGAATACGCAGGGCATTATTTTCTTTTAAGTTCATTATGATTTGATTAATAGACAAATTATTTGTTCTAAATTTTAAACAACATTCATGTACAAATATGATGTATTTTTGCAAGCCTCAGCACTATTAGCATTAAAATGCTGTCCTCTAAGGATTTTGGTTTTTACAATCTGTTAATAAACAGGGGTATGGATCATACCATTGATGGCCATTGGCTGGGGCACTATATAAATATTCATGAAGTCTTGTGCTTATTTGAATGACTAATTTTCACTGAAGAAGGCATCTGCCAAAACCGGTTTGATATTGGAATAATTTTTGGGCATTTATATGTCCTTATTAGCTATTGCAATAAAATTTTGGACTGTATATGCTGGCCTCAAGTGGTCATTTAAGCCTGGCCAATGTGTGGAATCTAAGCTGATCTGCCAAAATAATTTGGCTTTTTCTAACAGGTAAGGCCAGGCTCCTCCTCTAAAGGAAGGGGATATGGTGTCCAGCACAACAAACTTGAATTTGTGGTCAGTGTATTGATTAATGTGTTTTGCCAGAGCATTCACTATTTAATGGTCCCTAATGTTTCGAAGGTGTTCGCCTACTCTACTTTTAAGTTTCTGCTCCATTTTGCTGATGTAAAAACATGGGCAAAACTCACAGAGGGCACAGTAAACTACCTTGTTGGAATTACAGTTGAATTTGTCCTTAATCCTTAGTTTCATGTCGTTTATAGTGGTTTCATTTCCCTCTAATATGTAGGGGCAAAACTTACATGAACCACATTTGTACATGTAACCTGCCTTATGTGGTTTATCCTGGTGTTCTCTGCCCTTTATGGAAACACAAGTGGATTTGTTCCCCAAAATGGTTCTTGAGTCTGTTTCATTTATTAGCAGTTTCCATTTTTTTTCTAGTATGTTCTTAATAGAGTAGGTGTCAACTGAAAAAGTAGTAAGAAAACAAGATTTAAACAAGCTAGTGTCATTTGTCTCTGTTGTTTAAACAACTACATTTGGGGTAGATTCAATCATTACACTAATTGTGGAATTAGGAACGGAATGGTCACTACAGGGCACTTCTTTGTCCAGGAGAGGAGTAAAGTAGCCACTCTCTCGTTTAACCAGGACTTCATTTTAAATATTGTCATCTAGATTTTGTGAATAAACTTTTCTGAGAAACATGTTACACAAATTGTCATATTCATCCAAAAAGGCCCCTTTTAGTGAGGTCATTCTGGCAGGTTTAACAAATTGGCCTTTCAGAACGCCCCTTTTCTGTGTAAAAGGGTAGCAGCTGGTAAAGTGTAAAAAATTGTTGGAATATGCACTTTTGCGATAGGTCTCAGATGTGAATCTCTTGTTGACTGTCTTTTTTAAGTAATACATCTAAATAGGCTATTTGTGTCTCACTGATGGTGTGTGTAAATCTTAAAAAAGAAGTTGAACTATTAATATATTCCAGAAAATAGTCGATCTGCTGTCAATACACTGACCACAAATTCAAGTTTGTTGTGCTGGACACCATATCCCCTTCCTTTAGAGGAGGAGCTTGGCCTTACCTGTTAGAAAAAACAAATTATTTTGGCAGATCAGGTTAGATTTCACACACTGGCCAGGCTTAAATGACCACTTACCTATATCTAGCCTTTTGAAGCTTAAAGCGTTAAATAGATAAGACATCCCTTTGTTCCCATATGTGGATGTTATTTTATAACAACTCATGTGACTATGAGCCCAGAATTAACTCAGAATACACGCATACACATGTTTACATCTAGACCCACTGACCTGAACATATTGCATTTAGTGCAGTTTTATTTTATTTTTCATTTTTAGTCTTGCCCTTTTCAGTATGATGACACACTTAACAGATGTGAAAGTATAGTAGTTAGAATTGAATAGGTACGATAAATGTTGACACATTTTTTAATTTGAAGTGACTTTTTCATAGAAACTTGTATGTTCTGAGTGCTTAACTTTATGCCCTTTGAAGCACCAGTATAATTGTATGTATATATTTATGAAACGTTTAATATGTTCTAATATGCCTTTATTATATGCTTTTAAACATTATACTAGCAATTTAAGTTTGTACTGTGTAATAATATGTAACATTTTTACATCTGGTATCCAGGACCATAGCCTTTTGTTATGAGCATGATTTCCCTTTAAGTTTGCAAAGAGGAAATGACGTAATACGCCTTGCTTTATTTAAATGCAGTTTTAGCTCTTTTTAGCTTGTCTGATGAAGTTCCTGTATTGTCTTAAACTTGGGACGAAAGTGCTTACAAGCTTTCACTGTTGTTTTGAAAAAAACGTTCGCCTGCAACTGGTGCGAGCTGTCTTTTTGGATTTATTTTTTTGTTTATCTTTCTCGCGTTTGTCTAATTTTATCATCACCATTATTATTGTTGTCATTATTATTACTATTTTTACTATTATTACATCATAACTGACTGCCCAGAATGCACCTGGATGGGCTGCTGCCACTTCAGTTGAGCTCCACAATCCACAGAACTGCAATGGCATGTTCAATAATATGACCATTATTAATTAAAATTAAATAACCGTGAAAACCATAAACTACTGGAAGTTCATAGGTTCATAGGTTCATAGGTTCATACTAGGCTATCTGCCCTAGGGCATTTATAAGCCTAGCCAGAGTGTGTTGCTTTCGTCACCCAATTTAAATTAATTTTGCTATGCCCTTTTTCGAGGTTAGTATACTGTGCCTCTGTCTAACAGTGACACAGAAGTGATACCCGGGGTAAACCTACAATCTCCCATCCACTCATCAAGATTCCTCTTGAAGAGAGTCAATGAGGGACTCTGCCTAACCTGGACTGGGATTTTATTCTAGAGTGAACGGAGCCTCTGGGTTATGAATCTGTCCCTCCAGCATGTCCTATTTATTTCAGTGCTGAGGTTCAAGTCTCTCGAGCGCATAGCTCGATGGGATTTGGATTTTCTGAGGTGCACCATGTCCATTAATTCCGGGTTGGACATGGCTTTATACGTCAGGCACAGATCGCCTCTGAGCAGGCGGTATGCCACTGAGTAGAGCTGGAGTTTCTTTAACCAGGCAGCATATGGCATCTGTTTGAGCCCTTTGATCCTCTTGGTGAGGTACTTTTGGGGTCTTTCCAGTTGCTGCAGGTGTCTGGTAAGGTACATCCCAAAAGGGGCACTGTACTCAATTATGGGCCTGATGAGGGATGATTAAAGAGGCACGATGACCTCCCCTGATCTAGATGTGAATCCCTTCATGATTAGGTGGGTTATATAAAATGTTTTTCTAACCACTTTGGCCACGTGGTTGTCAAATGAGAGATTGCTATCAACTTGGGTTCCCAGGTCCCTAATTACTTCTTCTGTACTGTACCTATGTGGTAATTTGTGGGCACTTTGTTTTTGCCAAAGGGGATGACTATACACTTTTTGCCGTTTAGCTTGAAGCCATGGCTCTGGCACCAGTTGTCTGTTTCTATGAGGCCCTTTTGGAGGATGCTTGTGTCGGCTGGAGAGTCCATTATGGCGCCCAGTTTGCAGTCATCTGCGAACTTGGTCAGCCACAGTCCTTCCATGTTGGCTTGTACCGCCAAGAAATATATACCGAACAAGAGAGGTCCCAGGACTGAGCCTTGTGGGATGCCACTTGTAACTGGAGTCTGACATGGCTCCAGCAATTCTAACCATGTGGGTTCTGTCCTTGAGCCAGTTTGCAACCCATCTAGTGAAATAGGGGTTTATATTTAAGCTGGTGAGCTTGTCTATAATGCCCGAGTGGGGTATAGTATCGAAGGCTTTTGCGAGGTCCAGGTAGGCTGTGTAGACCACCTTCCCCTCGTCAATGGCCTTGGTGACTGTTTCAAAGAAATTGACCAGGTTTAAGAGGCAGGATCTGCCCTTAACAAAGCCGAACTGGGTAGGATCCAGTGTCTGTAGGTCCCCAATATCTTTATTTATGAGGTCCATGATGATCCTTTCCATAGCTTTGCAGACCAAGTTAGTCAAGCTTATGGGGTGATAGTTTCCGGGATCCGTTGAGGCACCACCTTTGTGGAGAGGGACCACTGTTGCTGTACGCCACTCTTTGGGTACATATCCTGTAGTAAGGCTGAGATTGAACAGTAGTTTTATGTTTGGGTTTAGCTCTTCTTGGAGTTCATATAGGACGCAGCCCGGGACACCGTCTGTTCCCATTGATGCTGTGTTTAACAGTAACACCAGGTGACACTTTTGTTTCTTTTCTGAGTTGTTCAGGATTAGGGTTAGTTCTTTAACTGTTAGTGCAAAAAAATCATTACGTTAAACTATTAAGTTAAAACACTAGGTGAAACTATTTACTTACTACCTTTTATGAGGGTAGATATGTTTTGTTACATTTTCTGGTTTACTTGACTTCACTTCATATACCATCTTTTGTTGTAACTTTGTGGATGGTACAATTACAATCAGTACGAGGGATTGAGGTAGTGTTACTTTATACTGTTCTTTTATAACACTTTTGGTATAACCTAAAACTCTTCGTTCAACAACTAAGAACTTGGGTACTAGCCACTTAGAACATTTGAACACTTAACAACACACAGGATTTTAGTTTCTGCTTGGCTGCCTTGTAACCCAGGGTTGGAATTGTGTGCTTTTAACCTTTTTGGATAATACAATTTCTACTTGTTTGTGATTTTGTGTTGGATGTCGAAGCACCTTATTAACTGGACCTGGAGTGATTGTTTTTAAACTACATTTGAATATTAAATTTTGTGTTTTTTACATCTGTTTTCTGGGGCTTTGGTGCATCGAAGCTTCTGTAGTTTGTGGACGTTCATTGGTGTTTGATGCTGTGTTTTTTGCTTTGGAGAGGGCGGCTCTTACCTGAGCATCTGAGATGTCAGGGGGGCAGCACTCTGCTGGGATAGATATTTGCCCTTTTGGTGGGGAGGGGGGGGAAGTTTGTGCTGAACCTGTCGGCTAGGATGTTGGCAATGTCTGTGGGTTCGGTGTATTTTTTGTCATTTTGGACTAATTCTGAGCATATCTGGGAATTCCCACCCAGGTTCCTAACATAACTAAAGAAAGCCTTGTGATTATCCTTAGTGTCCTGTGCAATTTTTCTCTTGAAGCTGGCCTTAGACGATTTTATGAGTGCCCATAGTTTTTTGCTAATACTGATCAGAGATGCCTTCCCTTTTTGGGATTTTGCTCAATCATGTAGTAGCTTCCTCCTTCTATTGTATAGATTGTTTATGGCTGGGGTCCACCAGACAGGACGTCTGCCTTTTTTGAGGATTGGGTCTTGGTTTTATTTGGGATTGCATGATCCATGCATTCCTGAAGGTGTTCATAGAATGCGTTTATAAAGGATTCTGCGGTCTGGGCTGTATTTTCCACAGGCCAGGGGGCTTTGAAGGATTCCACCTCGGTTTTGAGGAATGTGAAATCTGCTTTAGAGAAGTTTTTCACTGTGGTTTTCTGGGCAGGGGGTGGGGTTGGGATGTGAATATTCAGTGAGATTAGTTTATGGTCTGATCTTACCAGTGAGGGATACACTTCTGAGCATAGAGTCCCCATGTTGGTGATGATCAGGTCCAGTATGTTTTCCCCTCTTGTGGGAGTGGTAACAAGTTGTTCCATAGCATTTGAGTTTATAAATTCTAGGAACCTTTGGGCTAGGGTGTTGGAGCTAGAGTAATGCTCCCAGTCTATGTTTGGGTAGTTGAAGTCGCCCAATATAATGTTGTTTGGAGAGACCTTGGGGTTCCTGGGTTTGGGAGGGTGGTCTGTAGCAGGCTATAAACTGGAAGGCAGTTTTACCCACTGTTAGTTGCACATGGATAGTCCCTGATGCTTCGTGCTGTCCCACCAACCTGGAGGTGTGGGTATCTTTGACGAATATTGATACTCCCCCTCCTTTTGTGGTTCGGTCCAAGTTTTGGGGCCGAAAAGCATGGTATGAGGTATAACCTGGTACTGCTGGGGTGCTCTCAGGAGCCTTGAACCAGGTTTCTGTTACTGCACAGATATCGATGTTCTCCATGCTAAGGAGAGTTTCGAGTGCATGCATCTTGAGGTTTAGACTTCTGGCGTTGAGTAGCATTACTCTTAGTTTCTTATCCCTTATGATACTTATGGAGGTGGGTTTGTCTTTTGAGCCTTGCCTAAAAAAGGCACTATGGGGGTAGCAAGAGCCTTTGCCGATATCTGAAAGCCCAGGGGTGACAGGTGCAAGCCGTCCCTAGCAAAGCATCATGGCTTGTCGAGCATGTCATCCCAGGCTGACAGGCGTTGGATCCCCTTTGAATGACACTAATACTTAAGCCAATTGTTGAAATTGATCATCTTGTCTTCATATTGTGGCAACATTCTTGGTGAGGGTAAGATGCTACTCAAGGTCAGGGTCATACTGGCCTGGGCTACATGCTCAGAGAGCTCCTCTATGTCTCTTTTCATGTAGTCCAGGGAGGTATGTCTCAGGTCATTCACACCAGCATGGACAATGACTGAGTCATATTTGTACTTGCCTTGGAATGACCTGAGTGCTTGTGTTATGTGGCGGATCCTAGCGCCTGACAGGCAGCTCATCGTGACCTTCTCCTTGTTCAGCCTGGTGAGCGGGACGTCAGTGTGCCTGATGATAGAGTCAC